>NW_005194951.1:304076-338103 GCF_000372725.1 Emiliania huxleyi CCMP1516
AGTCGGCAGCCCCACCCGCCACCTGATCTTGGATTGTACTCACCTGAGAAGAAAAGAACGGAGTGCCGGTCACGCCCGAGACGAGCTCGGGCGATTTACCTCCGACAGTCGCGTGAACGTGGACATCTCCAAGACCAGAAGGCGGGCCAGAACTGCCAGCCGACAGCACCGTGCGCCCAAGTCCCTCCTCCGCCGGCGGCGTGGAATCCGATGTGTCAATTGACACAGCGGGTCCACCTCCGCCAGGAACAACTGCGGCCCGCGCCTCGCGGGCGCCGCTCTCCGCCTCTGGGGTGCGCGTGCCACTGCAGCCCTCGCCGCCAGTCACCGCCCCCTCGCCGCCCTCAGCAGCAGCGCTCGTACCAGCGCCGCTGTGAGAGCAGCCCGGCTCCATTTTGGAGCCTGAAGCTGCTGCGGGCCAACCTGCGGCAGGCCTGGCATCCTCGTCGGCGCTCGCGTAGCCGCCATCGACGGCCATGCCGTCGAGAGCGGGCGCGCTAGCCGCGCCACTAGCCGCCTGGTCGCCAGCCGCCACCCCAGCAGGGGTGTCGTCCAGCGACAGGCCGCCAAAGGATGCCGCAAGAACAGCAGCTGCGTCCTCCCAGCCCCGTCGGCCGAGAAGAGCTCGGCGGAGCTTCTCCGCCTGGCGCTCGTGGATTCCGAGCGAGGCAATGCCCTTCAAAGCGACCTCCTCGAGGAGGTCGCCAGCATTGCCCACGCCCTTGTCCAGCAGCCTTTCCTTGTATCTGTGGTAAAAGTCGTCGCCAATGCCCGCACGCTCGAAGAGAGGCCTGAGCCCCTCTCTCGGGTCGATGGCGGGCGGAGCCGCCATCGAAGGCTTGGTGCCCGGCCGCGTGGCCCCGGGCTGCGGATCGGTGCTCGCTGGTGGCTGTCGAGAGGGCAGAGAGCGGCTTCAGGCAGCCGCGGACGCACGTTTCAAAAAGTTTCTCGAGACGCATTTCCTGCTAACCTGCGCGCCGCCCGCTCTCAACTAGCAGAACCGTGCGGCACCAAGCAGCACGGCGCGCTCTCTCCACGCACCACACGCATTACGCACACGCGCCTCCGGTTCCGCAACGCGGCACGCCTCGCTCCGCAACGCGGCGCGCAAAGGCGGCGTGCACGCGCACGTACACACGTTGGCCTGTCGCTGAGCAGCATCGACTGTCCGGCCACTCTGACACCTGCGAGTCTGCTCAGCGGCGTGTGCTTGGTGCGGCGAGCGGCGGCGGAGCCCACCTGTTCCTGATTCGGACGCGGTGGATGATGATTGATTGCTCGAGGTGGCCTAGGCGAGGTGGACGGCCGGTGGCGCCCGCAAAAAAATCACGCAAAGACACAGACCGCTGACGCGGCGAACGGGGGCACAATCGCCAGGCAACACGAATCGTTCGGCGGGTTCGGGAGGGGGGTCCGTGCTACAGAACAAGCTGACGCGGGCCCAATACCTCGATGAGGTGACTTGGACCACCACTAAGAATTGGCTGGGGCTGCAGAAGCAGCGTATCTCAGTCGTTCTTCACACGGCCATCGCAGAGCAGGTCGTGAATGAGCTTGCCTGTGGCGGGGGCGGACGGGTGCACGGAGCTAAGTGCCTCGCGGCCCTCGCAGGAGTCGCTTAGGCGGCTCCCGTGGTGTACCTGTGTTAGTTAGTGCCAGTGCGCGCCAGTCCCGTGCCCAGTGTCGTGCGAGGGAGTTCCGTTGTAAAATTCTTTCTTTCCACAGTGTCGTGAGAAAAATTCAAACGGCGGGCGCGAAGCGCCAGCAGCATGCGGCGAACGCCGATTGAAAGAAATCATCTGCCGCACAACGGCGGACTCGCTCCCAACGCGGCCAAAGGATATCCACCTCGAGAACCTCGAGAACCGAACGCTGGCCCTCCTCTGCTGCTTGTCCGTGCCCCCGCCTCTTCCGCGAGAGCTCAATGGCACCCGAGTTCACCAACGACGACGGATTCATCACGTGGGTCCCGGCGTTCAAGGAGGTCATCTATCGGGTGCCGCGGGCGCTGCGATGGTCCGTGCTTACTGCCGGACTAGCCGCTGCTTTCCTATCGGGCGGCCGGGCGCGGGCCCTTCTGGGCGAGATGTTCAAAAAAAAAAAATTGCTAGCTCAAAAAACCGGCACACCAATCTCCCTTCCTCTCTCTATCCTCTCTTGGAGCTCCAGAGTCCACACCCCCCTGCCCCGGGATCGCGTACAAGCTATGGCTACCGTAGGCCACACTAGCGTCGCTGGGGGTTCCCTGCCCTAGATGGGAAGCTGGCCGCTGATCCGAAGACCGACTGCACCAGGGCGCCTAGATATACTCGAGGTGAGCGAGGGTGAAGTTACGCCTTAAATGCCGGCCTCTCTACTGTGGACCTTACTCCGAGCTCGTTGGCTCCTCCTATTCCCCCACCCCCCCTCCCCCCCCACTCTCTCCGAGCAAGGGCGTGCGCTACGTCCCCAAGGGGGGGGGGGACGTGAGGGGGAGGTGTGGCGCTTAGGTTGTGGCGTTTGGGTTGTTGTGGGGCACCCAAACGGTTTCGGTTTTCCTCCTTGGTGCCCCGAGTAGAGCGCGATCTCCCCTGGAGTCTGTCGCGCCCGTTCTGTCTAAGCTCGAGGTTCAACCTTCCAGTTGATCCTTATCGGACTGGTGAGGTCTGCCTAGCCGTCGTAGTGTAGTGCCTGGGGTGCGTCTGCGTCGGTGCTACACACACTCGGCAGGACGCTGCTCTAGGTCGTTGCTGCTGGTCGTCGCTGCTGGTCGTCGCTGTTTGTTAAAGGTGATAAATAGACTCTCACAGTGACTTCTTTGTGTGGCCAAAAACATGTCCGAGATAAACCCGAACCCGGGCCTTTAGATCGGGGTCGAAGGTGCTACACACACTTGCCCCCTGGTGGTCTGGCACTCGGCGTTATTCCTACTAAGGTTAGGCTGTTTTTCTTTTATTTTCTGAATCTCGGGGGGGGAGGGGAGAAGTGGGTTCCGGTGTTTTTTCTTTGCACTATGCACATACGTAAATTTGCGCTTAGTGCAAAGACCAAAGTGCAAAGTGCAAAGTGCAAAGACCAAAGTGCAAGTCGCCCTCGTGTTTTTCTTTTTATGCTTTGGCAGTAAAAAGAACTGTGTGCGGCAGGCGCAGGCTCGGCCGATATCCAATACTTCGACTCACATCTTCGCTGCGGTGTGCCCGGGGAGGCGCGGCGGCGGGGTGGATTGAGAAGGCTCAGAGTGCAGAGAGACTGCAGGCGTGCAGAGGCGCGCGCTGCAGTTTCTCTGATCGGGCTGCTGGCGGTGTGAGCGCGGGGTGGCGTGGTGAGGCGTGAGGCAGGCTATTGTTGTGGAGTGCGGGCTGCATCGTCAGGCGTATGCGTGCACATGGTGCTGTATGCTGTGTGTGCAGGCTGGCAGTCTGTGCAACAGAGAGCGGAAGCGCGCGCGCGCGCGCGCGCGCGTGCGGGCGTGCGTGCGCGCCTGCGCGGTGCCGGATCTGCGTCTCACTCGCGGCGCGTCCTGGTACAGCCGCTTATGAGATGCCAGGAGCAGTCTGCAGAGCCTGCACAGGGCGCAAAAAGGCGCAGGTGTGCTGGTGAGGTGTGCTGCGACGCGCGTCGCGGCGTGAGTGGATATGCGGCTGCCTCTGGTGGTGCGAGGGGCGCGCAGCTGGTGCGGGCGGCGCGGGACGGCCATGGGGCGCCAGCACAGGGCAGACGCACATGGGCACAGCTCTGAAAGGCGCTGCGCGTGTTTGCGTGCGCGCGGGGACGTACGCGCAGTTTTCACGCGGTGTGCCTGGAGAAGGGCATGAGAGGCGCCGGCCGCGCGTGTATTGGCGTGTGGGAGTTCGGAGTATGCCCGGAGGGCGTGATGGTGCCCGAAGGGCGGACCTCCATGCGGAGGTGAACCTTTTCAAAAAGAAAAGGAACTGGGCGAGATGTTCCTCTACGGCTCAGTGCTCGGCGTGGGTGTGCTTGCCCTGTGGAAGCTTGAGACGGTCCACGCGGCGCGGGACGAGGCAGCTCGCGAGAGCAGGCGCCCGCCGGCAAGCGGGTCATGACCTTGTATCACCGAGGTTGAGGTTTTGATTGATCGTGTGGCCAGTGAAACAAGGCGCGTCGGTGTGGGTCATCGCCCGCACCACACACACCGACAGCACACCGCACCGCTCCCCGCGCACACACACAGTGATTCACACACACACACCCGCGAGAAGGTGCGTGCGTGGTGCGCCCAGGAGACGACGAGGAGAGTGGAGTTCTGGTTTCTGGAGAGACACGCGGCGCTACTTGGGCCCATGCGCCGTGTAGCTCGCTCCCTGGTCCAGGCCTCGCGGCCGGGCAGGATGTCCGCGTTGTTCCGCTGTACGTACGACTCCGCATGGTACGGGACTCGATCGTCTCGCCCTCCCTCACTGGTGTGTTCATTGGGGGGGGGGTCATAACAAACACGCAGGACGTCGAGGTGCACGCTGCCGAAGCAGTGTCGTCCCCCCTCTCCTCGATGGTGATGGCGGTGTGACCGATCGAGCTACAAGAGGAACTTGTTCAGCAGGATCCAGGACAGGTCTGACGCACTACCTCACTGGGCCTGAGATCATCGACCTACCTACCTACCTACCCTACTTATGGGAAACTAAAAAAGAAATCACTGGATTCGTGAAGGTGGGGTACTATACCGACTAAAGTGATGGCTGGTCGTACTCTCCTGCAACCGCAGTCCTTCCTGTGACTGGCAGGCCACTCTCAAGCCCTACAAGCACCAGATCACCTCACTTGGGGACGTTGGGGAGGGTTGACGTCGTGATTTTCGCCGAAAATTTCTTTTTTGAAAATTCCGGCGTGAAGAGAGGGAAAAACCCAAGCTACCTACCCCTACATCAGAAATTTTGTGAACAAGAAGAAACCCAGTTCGCAGGACACCGCGTCGGCACCGCTGTGTGTTTGTGTATGGACGCCTTCGACATCCTCGGCCTCAGCCCGGCCGCCACACAGCAAGAGGTCCGAGCCGCATACCGAAGAGCGTCTCTCAAGACCCATCCGGATCGCGGTGGCGACGCGGCTGCCTTTCGCAGCATCGCGGACGCCGCCGACGCCATTCTAAACGGCACTGTGAGCGACCCACAGCTCACCGCCCCAGAAGCCGAGAAGCGGCTCGACGTCATCCGCGCCCTCCTCCGGCGAGAGCAATCCACTGTTACCGTCTGCGAGCGACGCGCCTCCTGCGGTGCCGGCGATTCGCCGATCCTGCAGCCAGAAGATGGCGAGTCTCTGCTGTGCTGCTGCCTGCTCGGCGAAGCTTTGGCAGCAGGCACGTCAAAGGGGCGGCTGCTCGTCGAGACCCTGAACCACGGCCAGGCCGGAGCAGAATGGCTCGCTGTGGCGCTCGGGCGGCCCATCTTCGCCGTGAGCGCGCCGCCGCCCGAGGCGGGCATCCCTCCGATGCTGGTCGCGTCCGTCGCCGGCGAGGCGACCGTGGTGGACGTCTGCAGCGGCTCGCACCGCTCCCTCTCACCGGACATCTTTGGCACGCTTCACGCCGAGTCAGTGGCGGCTCTGCCGCACGCGGGAGGCCGCCCGGCGCTCTCCGCTGCGTTCACCGTCGGCGGCGGCGGCGCTGCGGCGGCGGCGGAGGGGGAGGAGTCCGAGCTCGGCCGCGTCTGCTGCCTCGAGATTTCGCTCGAGATGTCGCTCAGCGACGCCGACTCGCGCGACGGGGCGGCGGGCGGCTGGCGCTGCCTCGCGCTGTGGGATGTCGAGGTCGAAGCGCCCGTCTTCGCCGTCGCGAGCACGGTGGGAGGCGGTGGCGGTGGGGTGGTGGCTGCCGCGTGCGCGGACGGAGTCCTCCACCTCCTGTGCGCGGGGAGCGGTGCTCTGCTGGGCAGGCTGCGCGTCGGCGGAGGCGAGCCTCTCTACGCGGTCGCCTTCTCTCCCTCTGGCGGCGCGCCGCCCCACCTCCCACTCGAGGCGCCGCCGCCTGAGGCCGCATGAAGAGCCGCGCCTGAGTAGGGGCGCGCTTGTTGCTTGACGATAGGCCTGCTCGCGGCCTCGGGGTCGTCGGAGGAGATCAGCGTGCTGGCCGTGCCGGGCCTGACGGCGCGGGCGCGGCTGCGGCTGCCTCGCGGCGCCGCGGCCGAGTGTGCGCTCAACACGGCCACGGTGCTCGCGCTGTGCTTCCGGGACGAGGAGTCGCTCTTCTCGGGCGGCTACGACGCGGCGGTGACGGTGTGGAGGCTGCCGCCGCCGCCAAGGCCGCGCGAGATCCGCGACGCCACCGCCGAGTGCCTCACGTGCCCTGCCGCCGCGTCTTGCTCTCGGGCGAGGCTCAAATCCGCCGTCGTTGGGAACAGCGACAGGGGCGGTGGGCAGTGTCGATCCGCACCTCCGCGCCAGGCCCAGGAGCAGCACCGAGGTGCAGCCGCCCTGGAGTGGTGAAAGGGGTGTTATCTTAGGGCACTTGGCGCGTGTCTGTGTCTCCGACAGGCATCGGCGCCGCGTGCTGAGCCCCCACTGAGCTAGAGTGCCCACAGTGTCCTAATCTAAAATCTAAGGATTAAGTGGATTCAGACTTCGCTTTCGAGTGAGGCCAAAGTGAGTTGATGGATGGGTGAGCGAACGGTACGATCTACGAAACAGGCAATTATTGGCCGGAGAAGCACACACCAGGCGAGGCAAACGCCCGGCTGCGCTGTACAAGTAGTAGTGGGCATGGTTGCAACGTGGAGTGTTGCATCCTCACCATCTGGTTGGTGCCACGCGTGTACGCAAAAATGAATACGCGAAACACACGTCCCGTGCTCCATGTCGCGCTGCGCCTCGGCTTGGCCTGTCCGAGGGTTTCCGGCAACCCAGAGGGAAACCAGAGGGTCCCCAGCACTTTGCGTTTCCGGAAGTTTCCAGGGAAACCAGAGGGTGTTTGGTGCTCCATTCTGTTTCTCTCGAGTTTCCCTCGGGAAACTCGCGAGTTTCCCTGAGTCTGAGAGCTGGTCTGGGGCAAAATCTGGGGCAAAATTGAGGAAATCGGCACGATACCCAGGTATTTTCCAGGTATACCGGGGTTTTCCAGGTATACCCGCAAAATACCCGGTATTTTGAGAGAGAGATTTTTAGCAATACCAAACAACTCTAACACTCACACGTAATTTGGGGCCTGGAGCCCTGTTCACGCGCGCGCGAGACGTGCAGACAGGGTTGCCAGGTGAGAGCGAATGGCGCGGTTCACGCCTTGTTGTTTGTATTTTGCCGATTTTGGCCCCAAAACAGCCTCAGACACGGCTCAGAGCCCCCCCAAAATGACGAATTCCACGGAGTTTCCCCGGGGTTTCCCGAGGAAACTAGAGGGTGTTGTAGGGAAACGAGCAGGAAACACGGAAAGGAAACCAGGTAGGGTGCGAGAGGAAACCCTCGGACAGGCCAAGCCTCGGCGGCAGAGCCCAGCTCCATGAGTTTGCCGCTTGAGCCGCTGAAACGCGAGCATGACTGAGTGTGTGCGTGTCATGTGGCTACAGCAAGTGTCCATCCGTCTGTATTATTATTAACAAGCTCTCAAAAAAGAATTCAGCAGTAAGATCAACAGAGATCGTCGGAGTAAGTCGGGCAATGCTCTCCACGCGCTCTCGCTCCGCCGCCGCGCTGCGGGCGAGAATACGACCGCGCGCGGCGCGCGTCGCGCTGGCGTCGGGCGCGCGCAGGTGGAAGTCTGCGATGGTGGAGTCGTACGACGAGGACGACGACGAGGACCTGCGCTTTTCGGGGCACACGGGCGGGCAGCTGGTGCACGCGTCGCTGGTCGAATGCGGCGTGCAGCATGTGTTTGGGTATTCGGGCGGCGCGAACCTGCCGATCCTCGACCAGTTCAGCGAGTCGCCCATCCAGTTCGTGATGAACCGCTCGGAGCAGTGCTGTGGGCACGCCGCCGAGGGCTACGCGCGCTCGACGGGCCGCGTGGGCGTGGTGCTGACCACGTCGGGTCCGGGGCTGACCAACATCATCACGCCGCTGCAGGACGCCAAGGGCGACTCGACGCCCATGGTCGCGCTCTCGGGGCAGGTCCCCCTCGCCGCCGTCGGCTCCGACGCCTTCCAAGAGTGCCTCGCCGTCGACTTGACTCGGCCGTGCACAAAGTGGTCGTACCAGATCAAGTCGGTGGAGGAGGTCCGCTCCGTCGTCCACGAGGCGTTCCACGTCGCCGCAAGCGGCAAGCCCGGCCCCGTCCACCTCGACCTCCCCAAGGACGTGATGACCGCGGTCCTGCGCGGAGCGGGCGTCCCCCTCCCCATGCTGCCCCCGCCGGTCACACCGTCCAAGGCCGTCCTCGAAGAGGTCGCGCGCATGCTGTCGGTCGCCGAGAAGCCGATCCTGTACGTCGGCCAGGCGAGATCGCCCGAGATCTCACCGGAGATCGCCCGAGATCTCACCCGAGATCAGATCGCCCGAGATCTCACCCGAGATCACGCGAGATCTCACCCGAGATCTCACCCGAGATCACCCGGGATCACCCCCGCTTTCTGTGTCGGCCAGGGCGCCGTCGCCGGAAGCGAGGAGCTGCGCGCGCTCGCCGCGGCGGCGAACGTGCCGGTGACGACGACGCTGCACGCGATGGGTGTCTTCAACGAAGAGGACCCGCTCTCTCTGCACATGCTGGGCATGCACGGCTCTGCCTACGCCAACTACGCCATCCAAGAGGCCGACCTCATCGTCGCCATCGGGTCCCCAACCCCCCCCCCCCCCGCCGGCCCGACACCGCACCTGGATTCGGTACTCTGGAGGTATGGTACTAGGTCGCGCTTCGACGACCGCACCACGGGCGCGCTGGCGCAGTACGCGCCGGAGGCGTCTCCGCGCCCACGCCCGGACTTTCTATTTCTTTTTTCGCAGGGCGCGTTTCTTTTTATAGGCATTCCGGGCCCACGCCGAGGGGCGAGGCGGCTTCATCCACTTTGACATTGAGCCGTCGCAGTTTGGGCACACCTCCTAGAGACCTCCTAGAGACCTCCTAGACACCTCTCTAGACACCTCCTGGACACACCTCTACACACCTCCAGACACCTCCCAGACACCTCCCCGACACCTCCTCGACACCTCCCAGACACCTCCCAGACACCTCCCAGACACCTCCCAGACACTTCCCAGACACCTCCTACACACCTCCTAGACACCTCCCAGACACCTCCCAGACACCTCCTAGACACCTCCCAGACACCTCCTAGACACCTCGTAAACACCTCCTAGACACCTCCTAGACACCTCCTCGACACCTCCGAGACACCTCCTGGACACCTCCTCGACACCTCACTTCCTAGACACCTCCTAGACACCTCCTAGACACTTCCTAGACACCTCCCAGACACCTCCAGACACCTCCCAGACACCTCCCAGACACCTCCCAGACACCTCCCAGACACTTCCCAGACACCTCCCAGACACCTCGTAGACACCTCCTAGACACCTCCTAGACACCTCCTAGACACCTCCGAGACACCTCTCTAGACACCTCCCCAACACCTCTCTACACACCTCGGCCACACATTTCTTGTTTTCGTAGGCGCGTGGTGCAGCCGACGGTGGCGGTGCCGGGAGATTGCGTCGCGGCGATGCGGCTGCTGCTGCCGCTGGTGGAGACGAGGGGGAGGGAGGGAGCCGGAGATGCGTGCGGAGTAGGCGATGCGGATGCTGCTGCCGCTGGTGGAGAGGAGGGAGCGGTCCGAGTGGCACGCGCGTTGCAGATCGCTCAAGGCGGACTTCCCCATCTCGTACAGTACACGAGGATGAGTAGTCACAATCATACTCATACTCATCATATTAGGCGGACTTCCCCTTCTCGTACACGAGGATGCCCGACGGCCGGATCAAGACGCAGCAGGTGATCGAGGCCCTCAACTTGGGCTTCAAGCCGCAGCGCGAGAAGCTGGTCGTCGCTACGGGTGTCGGGAACCATCAGATGATGTCGTGCCAGTTCTTGCGCTGGAGCGAGCCTCGCTCGATCGTCTCCTCGGGCTCGCTTGGCACGATGGGCTTCGGGCTGCCGGCAGCCATCGGCGCACAGGTCACCCCCCACCCCACCCCCTCCCCACTCACACCCCGCCCCCCCTACACCCGTCCCCCCTTACACCCCCCCACTCCACCCACCCGCCCTACCCCTCCCCCCTCCCCTCCCGCCCACTCCCCTGACCCCGCGTGGCCGGACAAGCGCTCGTTGGAGGCCGCGAGGTGAGCCGAGGCGACCCCGAGGCGACCCCCGACCCTTACGCTGCGACGCGCAGGTGGCGCAGCCAGACAGGATCGTGCTGCTGGTGGATGGTGACTCGTCTTTCAACATGACCCTGCACGACCTCGGCACTGTCAAGGAGCGCCCGCCGCCGTGCCACGACGGGCAGGATGCGGTTGTATGAGTGATGTGATCTGCCATGCGTGGTGTGTGCTAGGAGCACCAGCTGCCGATCAAGATGGCGATCATGAACGACGGCGCGCAGCAGATGGTCAAGGTCTGGCAGAAGCTCTTCTTCGACGGGCGGCTCGTCGCCACCGACAACGTGAACCCCGACTACGTCGCCCTCGGGGAGGCGTACGGCTTCGAGTCCTTCTCGGTCGACAACGTCGACGACCTCCCCGCCGCCGTCGAGCGGTTCGTCAACGCGACAGGGCCGGTGACTGCAAGAGCCGCCCCGTCGCCTCGCCTCCCCTACCCCCCCCTCCTCCCTCCCCTCCCTCCGCCCGCGCCTCCCCCGTCCACACCCGGCCCCCTACACGCCACCCACCCCCCCCACGCCCCCCTCTCCTCTCCTCCCCTCCCTCCCTCCGAGCCAGCCCACGAGACGGTCCGTCGGGGAATATTGGGCCCCCCCCCCCCCCCCCCCTCTCCCCCCTCTCCCCCTTCTCCCCCTTCTCTCCGGGCAGGTGCTTTGCGACTTCCGAGTGGTGCCCGACATCTGCCTCCCGATGGTGGCGCCAGGCAAGGGGCTGCAGGAGATGTTCCTGCCCGGATCCATCTCCTTCGACGACGAGCAGATGCCAGAGATGACTGGAGACGCGCCCAGCTGAGGAGGGCGGCGAGGGCGCACGCCCCTCGGCACGCCCCTCCTCGCCGCCGCGCAAGCGCGGCCCAGAGACGGAGCAACGACGTGGGTCGCTGAGAAGCAGACAGCTCTCAGCTACAGTAGAGTTCCCCTCTCGGCCTCGCTGAGCTCCGTCGGTCTCCGCGATCTTTGAGAACGGGGTTTGACCCCCACCCCCTTTCACCTACTGATAATATGTTATTCGGTTGACCACTCTTCTGGTGCATGTTTTTTATTTTTGCCACACAATAAGACCGGGCTCCGGCTCCGCGGGGGAGCGAGACGCTCAGCACCACGCAGGCTCCGGAGAGCGCGAGCGGCGCGGGCGGGGGGGCCCCCGCGGCCCGCGCGGCCGCGCCGCCAGCGGGGACACACTCTTCACTCCCTCTCGAGGAGACACTCTCGACTTTTTTATCATAACTCTTAACGGGGTTTGCCCCTGTGCTAGTGCTATCACGCACCAGTTTATGTTTATGGGCGGCACTCTCGAGAGAGGGAGAGAGCGGTGCGCGATCAATTACCGCCACACACCGGCGCACAACCCCGCGAGCGAGCCCAAGCGCCCGACTGAAGGCGCGCGACAACCAGAACCGACATGCACCATTCCTTGCGACAACCACCATTGTCGGCAGGAGTGACAGCACCATGCAACGCGAGAAAAACCAAGAGAGCGAGCGAGGGAGTGAGAGGAGTGAGAGACGGGGAGAGACGGGGAGAGAGGCGAGCACGCCCGCGCTAGGCCCGAGACAAAACCAGCCTCTGCTCGCAGGTTCAAGCTCGCAGGCGCTGCTCGGTCGCGGCCCGCCGGCGCCCGCCGGCGCCCCGCTGCACGGGCTCGCGCCTCCGAGAGCGGTCGCGCTGCCTCTCTCCCTAGGCTGGTGCGTTGTCGCTTGTCCAGACGAGCTCGCTGTCGAAGCCGCACCCCGATGAGCCCCCTTTCCGGGCACAGTTGCCTTCGAGCTCCTCCTTGGTGCACAGCCGCGCTCCTGCGTTTTGGCAGATGGATTCAGCGACGCTGAAGGACTTCGATGAGTGGCAACCGCTCACGTCTGACGCGGCCCAAACGTCGTTGCATCGGCTGTTCGAGAACCCTTGTAGGTTGACGTCGGAGCAGCACCGCACCTCGTGCAGCTCGCTCGTGTCCGCCCATTTGCCTCCGCCCTCGCCGTTGCACCTGTTCCTCCGTCCGCACTCGACCCAATACTGCAGCTCCGGCGCCGGGTCCAGGCAAATAGGGTTCAACAATTTGCACGATGCGCCGTCCCAGACCTCAATCAGATAGTTGCAGTCGGCCGGAGAGGCACCGCCGGGAGAGGGAGACGGCGACGGCGAGGGTGACGGCGACGGCGATGGGGAGGGCGAAGGGGAGGGACTGCAGACCGCGCCGTCCGTCTTTGCGCAGATCCAGTCGGTGTACGCCTGCACGCGCGCGTACACGCCCGGGTAGCCCGCCCCGGCGCAGCCGATGCCCCAGCTCACGACGCCGACCAGGGTCCGCTCGCCCGAGCTGTCGATGCCAAAGAGCGGCCCGCCCGAGTCGCCCTGGCAGCTGTCGACCCCCTCCGCGCCGGCACACACCATCGTGTCGGGGTCATAATCTTCGCCATATCCGGTTTCCCAACAGTCGGGCACCGCCGGGACAACCACGTGCTGCGCCGTGTCGGCCGCACTGCCACCTGATGAGAGCGTGCCCCAGCCGGCCGCGACGAGAGGCGTGCCTGGTTCGTGCCAGGTGCCATCTCCAGGCTGGTCGAGGTGGTCGATCGGGGCGTACCCCAACTGGCTTGCTTCCGTCAGCTTGATGACCGCAATGTCGTTTTGGAGGGTCCAGTCGTTGTAAGACTCGTGCGAGACGATCGACTCGATGTACATGGTCTCGACGCACCCGTCTCCGTCCCGCTCTGACTCTTTGTGCTGGCCG
The DNA here is from genome assembly GCF_000372725.1 of Emiliania huxleyi CCMP1516. NCBI lineage: Eukaryota > Haptophyta > Isochrysidales > Noelaerhabdaceae > Emiliania > Emiliania huxleyi. The sequence continues at coordinate 317,034 of NW_005194951.1, forward strand.
AGGTAGATTGGGTCGCCGGTGCCCCAGTAGGGCGCGCAGTGCGCGGCGGTGATCGCGTACTGGCTGCTGATGAGCGTGGCGCCGCAGCCGCCGAGGTGCATGAGGAACTGGTACAAGCGGGGCGGGTGGCCTGCCCGTCGCAAGTTTGGTGGCGACACTTTTGGCCCGTCGGGGGAGAGAGACATGCAAACCCGGCGCCAATTCTGTGTTGACGCAATCCCGAAATCAGGAGTTTCACAGAGAACTTTTTGTTGATGCGAGCCCAGCTGACATGATCTGCAGCGCATTCCGAGGCTCGACCAGAACGAGCGCTCCGCAGCCACTAGCTCGGGCTCCTAGGTAGGCGGATAGATAGGGGTGTGCTAGTGGCCCGCTGGCCCCGGAAGTATCCCCCCGAGAGTCTGCCGAGGATACCCATCACTGAGCCGACAATGCTACGGGTAGCCCCAGGGTGGCGCCCACCCCCATGCCCTGCGCGCACGTGCGCGCACGTGCGCGGGCGTAGTGCCGCGTGCGCGCACGTGCGAGGGCGTGCGCGCGCGTGCGCGGCGTGCGCGGGCGTGCGCGCGCGTGCGCGGCGTGCGCGGGCGTGCGCGCGCGCGCGTGCGCGGCGTGCGCGGGCAGGGCGCAGGCAAGTGCCTGAGGGTATGGGGGTGGGCGCCACCCTGGGGCTACCCATAGCATCGTCGGCTCAGTGATGGGTATCCCGAGACCACGCAGGCCAGCGAGCGAAGGCGTAAGCTCCCTGTGAGTGAGGGAGTGAGTATTCTTGAGATACGAAACCACGACGACACACACCAGTCGACTCGCGTCGCTTGCCTCTGCTGCCTCCTTCAATGAACTGCGGAGCTATTCTCGCGTCCACACCACACCTGGCTCCAACGTGGACGCGGAGTCACACACCACCCAAACGCGTCCAAAGGATGTATGTATGTAGGAAGGTGAAGAACAAAGGATAGGTAGGTAGGTAGAAAAAAGGATCTCCCCTGAGTAACACACCACATTGGCAAGGAGCCCGAACCCAGTTGCTCGTTTTGACCTGGGAAGCACAGCCCCCTGAAGCATAACCGTAGATCGTGCTTTTCCCTGAGCAGCCCACCTGAAGCACGCTGCTCCGTAAATCGTGCTGCAGTCCCTGAGGCAATGCCCACAGCCAGCGATGACATCGCGTCCTTCCTCTCCACGCTGCCACGCTGCGAGATGGCCACGGCGGTCTACTGGCGTGACCTAGTCGCGTTCACCGACTCCTTTGCAACGATGGATGATCCGGTGCAGCTGCAAGCCCGTCTCATCCTGCACACAGAGCGTACATTTTCGCTGGTCGGCTCTCCGTGGGGCTGCTGCGAGAGCGCGGACAAGGACGGATCCACCGTGACCGAGGGCCACTTTCGCTTCACCGGGGCGAAGCTCGGCGGCGTCGGCGACTTCGAGGGGCGCGGCTACGTCCGGCTGCGCGACGGCAAACTGAGCGGCCTCTTCACGATGGCGCTGAAGCTGGTCGAGCCGTCGCGAGTCGAGCCGCCGCCCAAAGAGGGCTGCGCAACGGTCCTCATCGTCGGCGCCGGCCAGGGCGGCCTCGCGCTGGCGGCACAGCTGGGCGAGCGGGGCGTGTCGGCGCTGGTGGTCGAGCGGAACGCGCGTGTCGGCGACAACTGGCGCAGCCGGTACGAGGGCCTCCACCTCCATGACCCGAGGGAGGCATGCGCGCTCCTTTTGCTGCGCACATCCACCGCCTTGTGAGGCTCGGTGGAATATGTTTTTTTTGGAGAGGCACAGGCGTGCGCGCTTCCCGGCATGCCGATGCCGGCGGACTGGCCAACCTCGGTCGGCAAGGATCGGGTGGGAGCGTACCTCGAGAAGTACAGCCGCCGACGCGGCATCCGCACGCTCCTCGGCACCGAGGTCATCGGCGGTGCCGCCACCCGCTACGACTCTGCCGCCCGCGCGTGGCGCGTCGGCGTGCGCAGCGGCGGCTCCGACGCTGAGCTCTGCGCAAGGCGCCTCGCCACGGGGCTGAGCGGGAGACTTCCTAGGCACTTCCTAGACACCTCCTACTAGACACCTCCTAGGCACCTCGTCCTCGCCACGGGGCTGAGCGGGTTCGCGTCCATGCCCGATTGGCCGCGAGACGGCTTCGAGGGGTCGCTGGTCCACTCGAGCGGCGACCCAGGGCAGCAGCGCGGCGAGGAGCCTTCCCGGAACCTTCTAGGAGCCTTCTGGGAACCTTCTAGGCTTCAAGGGCAGCAGCGAGGCGAGGGCAGCCGGCGTGCAGAGGGCGGTCGTCGTGGGCAGGCCGCCGCCTCCGTCGCCGCGGCTCTCACCGCCGCCGCCGTCTCAGCCGCCCTCTCGCCCTGCCCCTGTCCCCGCCCTCGCCGCCACCACCGAACCCGCCGCCGTCCCTGCCTCTCCGCCGCCGCCAACGCCTCCCTCGCCCCCGCCCCCCCCCCTCAGCAACACCTCCGCGCACGACGTGGCGCAGAGCCTGCACGAGGCGGGGGTGACGCTCTCTAGGAAGCTTCGAGGAACCTTCGAGGAAGCTTCTAGGAGCCTTCTAGGCGGGGGTGCACGTGACGCTCGTGCAGCGATCGCCGACGACCGTCATCTCGATCGCCTCGCACGCCAAGCTGCTGATGGGCGCCTTCCTCGAGGACGGCATGGGCGAGGCGGCTCGCACCGACGCGGAGATTGCTGGCTTCCACAGCAAGTCCTACCGCAGGCACGCACACTTCCGAGACGCTTCCGAGACACTTCCGAGACACTTCCGAGGCGCTTCGTAGACCCTTCCTAGACTAGGCACCTCCTGGACACTTCCTCAAGTCCTGCCGCAGGCTTGCGCGCGACAGCGCAGCGGAGGTGGTGCCCAAGTGCAAGGAGGCGGACGCGGCGCTGCACCGCGGCCTCTCCGAGGCGCATCGACTGGTAGACACCTCCCAGACACCTCCTAGACACCCCCTAGACACCTCCCAGGTGGGGCGAGGAACCTTCTAGGAACCTTCTCGGAACCTTCTTGGAGCCTCCTAGGCGGGCTTCGCGCTTGACTGGGGCGAGGACGAGTCGGGGCTACTGCTCAAGTTCCTCCGGCGCGGCGGAGGCTACTACATGAGCATCGGGGCGAGCGAGCTCATCGCAGCGGGTGAGGTCGACGTCGTCTCCGAGGAGTGTCTAGGAGGTGTCTGAGAGGTGTCCACGGAAGTGTCTAGGCAAGGTCGACGTCGTCGCCGCCGCCGGAGTCGACAAGCTCGCGCGGGAAGGCGGCGTGCCTTGGGCCCTCGACACCGACACTTCCTAGACACTTCCTAGACCCTTCCTAGGGCGTGCTCCGGGGCCACACCCCACGCGTCCTCGACATGTCGTCCGCCCTCCCCTAGGCGTGCTCCGCGGCGGCCGCACCCTGCCCTATAGACACTTCCTCGACACTTCCTAGACACCTCCTAGGCGTCGTGCTCCGCGGCGGCCGCACCCTGCCCGCCGACCTCGTCGTCGCCTGCACCGGCTACACGAATATGTCAAAGTGGGTTGAGAGGCTGTGTGGTGCGGAGGTCGCCGCCAAGGTGGGGCGCGTGTACGGGTACGGCAGCGGGACACGAGACGACCCCGGCCCATACGTTGGAGAGCTGCGCAACCTGTGGACGCAGACTGCGGTGCCGGGGCTCTGGCTCTTTGCGGGCAACTTCACGCAGGCGCGCTTCTACTCGGGCCTGACCAGCCTGCTGATCCAGATCGAGGAGGCGCGCCGCGCGGCAGCGGGCTGAGACAGGGGCCGCGCGGGGCTTGGCGAGCTCTCTCTAGGCTGGAGTCTCTCTCCGGAGAGCGGTCTCGCGCGCGTCGTGCACCAGTCAGAGAGAGATTCTCCGCATCCTATCGATAGACCACATCGGTGTACGTCGCATGTGAAGCATGAACCGTGAGATCTTGTATGGTTCCTATACAGGTTTTAGGACATGACTTTTCATGAGAACAGCGTACACGGGACAACTAACTGCGCGGCCTCTCGCACAAGAAACCACAGCCACGGACTCCACAGACACACGTGTACATCGTCTAGAGCTGTTTAACGTTGGGAGCTGGACAGTGTTGCTAGTGTTAACAGTAACAACAGAACAACAGTGGGGCTCGGCCTCCCCAACAACAGTAGCTAACGTTAGGCCGGCTGAACAACAATAAGGAAGGCCTGGCAGTGACCCACGACGACCTCCAGCGTGTCCAGTGCCGCGGGTAATACCCGAAAATACCCGGGAAAACCCAGGTATTTTCGGGTTTTACCCGGGTTTTTTGCCGTTTTCTGCTTGCTGGCCGCTGAACAACAGTAACAACAGTAACAAACAGTAACAGCATGGGCTGGGGTGAACACCTGAACAACGTTAAGGCTTTCAGCCAACACTAGCGCAACTGTTATAGGCCCACAGCACTCACGCGCGCACACAAGGTGACGCGCAACTACACGCTCCGCCTGGCACGCGCACACCCAATAATGCAGTGGGGCTCCTGCCGCTGCCTGTCCCGGGAGAGAGATGCGAGGGTCGCCCCCCCATTGCCCCACCACTTTTGTGTGTGTGGAGACGTTTACGCTTTACCTTTCCTTACCACACCTCCCCTGCCTTCGTGAGCGAGACGTGGAAGAGTGCCACCGTCGGGTAGGACGGGTCGGCCCGGAGTATCGGAGTAGCCGTCGTGGTCGCGGCGAGCAGCGCCGGGCCACTCCGGCGCCGCGTCGGCAACATGGGAGCATGTCCACCGCACTTCGCGGTCACAGCGCTGTTGTCGCCCAAAACGCCGCATGTACCTCTGGCGGGCCAAAGATCGACTCGCATGTCGATTTTGACTTGACGGCGGCATGGAGGCATCACGTCTCCATGCCGCCGTCAAGTCGCGGAGCCAGTCTGCGGCGATCACAGCGCTCGCAGGAGGTACATGCGAGCTTTTCAGAGTCAAGCTTTTCCTTTTGCGCGAAATCCCACACTGGTGGATTTTGGGGCGCTGTGGACCCCCTATTACAGACCACAGGTTACAGCGGACAAGCGACAAGCGTTCTTTTGACATTCTTATTCAAAACCTAAAAGGTCCTCTAACCATTGATGTAAAGCCGTCTCTAAGCTCCATCTAGACCTGGGCAGACAACACCCGCGACCGCGCCCTTCACTCGGCCTCGTCGGGCTCGCCCCTTCTGCGCAGGGCGGCCGCCGCGCCCACCGCCCTCGAGAAGGGGTTGTTGTCGTCGCGCACCGCCTGAAAGCCGCGGTCGATGTCGGGCAGCGAGGGCCTCTCCGCCGCGCGGCCGTGGACGGTGAGGGCGCCTCCAAAGCCCGCCGCCGCCAGCGCCCAGTCGCCGGGGAAGGCGCGGAAGAGGAGGCCTCCCTGCCAGTCGGGGTGCGGGTTGTCGAGCAGGACGTACGTCGGCGCGAACCGGGCCGGCGGAGGCGCCTGAGCGGGTGGGGCGGCAGCAGCCGGGCGTCTGGGGGGGCGTCTGCGCGCTGCGGCAGAAAGCTGCGTCATGACTGTGGTAGGAGACGCGAGTCTCGGAAGTGCGTCTGTCGGAGGCCGCCTGCGGGTGGAGCAGCAGCAGAGTCTAGGAAGTGTCTCGGAAGTGTCTCGGAGAAGTGCGTCTGTCGGAGGCCGCCTGAGGGTTGAGCAGCAGCACGGCGCCTCCCTCGGGACACACCGCCTTCTTGAGCTGCGCCGCGGAGGGACGCAGCACCGCCACCACCCTGCCCGCGTCTCCGCCCGCCGCGCCGCCCGCCGCGCCACCAAAGCCCCCACCGCCGCCCTTGTACGCCTTACTAAGAGAGGAGACGAGCCGCGGGCGGGTCGGGAGCCCCTTGCGCGCAAACTCGCGCTCCGCCGCCTTGACGGCCGCCTGCGACTCGAGCACGAGCGTGCACTCGCCTCTGAACGTCTCCGCCACGAGGTAGGCGAGCTCGAACTCGGCCCGCTGGAGCTCGGCCACCGTGGGCGGCGAGTCGGGGCTCCCGATGGTCACCTTTCCCGGGTCGCCAAAGATGCCAAACCGCATGTTGGGTGGGAGCGTGATGTGAAGCTGCCGCTCGCCCACCGCCAGCGCCGCAGAAATGGCGACGCTCAGGCCCTCTGCGACGTCCTTTGGCGCAGTAGGGAGCACGCTCTGCGAAGCGCTGCCGACGGCACCACAACGCGGACGGGTCGCGCGCGTGGTGGTGGACGCAGCGCGCGGCGGCAGTCGGCTCGGCGCGAGGCCGAACGCCGAGGCGGAGATGAGGAAGTAGGTAGCGAGCATGTACTCTCCTCAGCTGTGAATCAGACGCACTTGCCTTCGGGGGCAAGTGCGCTGTGCTTTCACAGCCTCACGAGAGTAGCGAGCCCAAAAGAATTTTACAAAGCGATTACAAAACAATTTGTTGCGTTGTGTAGAACTAAGAGAGGTCGACCGAGAGCGCCTTTACTATGTGAGTGTGTTCTACCCTACGTACCAAGCAGTCGAATCCCGGCGGCAATGTGTGGGGGGGGTCCCAAGCTTTGGTTCGACCCCTGAGCCACCGAAAATGCGCTCCTACCACGCGCTGACGCCGCCGCCCAAGCCGCACGTGGTCTTCGCTCTCGCTGACGACTTTGGCTGGGCCAACTTTGGCGCCCACCGCGCCGCCGGCGAGCAGGGCGCCGCCGAGGCTCAGACGCCTTTCCTCGACGGCCTCCTCCGTGAGGGCATCGAGCTCCGCCGGTACTACACCTACAAGATATGCTCTCCGTCCCGGTCGGCGCTCCAGTCCGGGCGGCTCCCGGTGCACGTCAACACCGCCAACAGCGCCGTCTCCATCTTCAACGAGTCGGACCCGGTGTCGGGCTACGCGGGCGTCCCTCGCAACATGACCTGCGTCGCCAACAAGCTGGCGGCGGCGGGGTACGACACGCACTTTGTGGGCAAGTGGGACGCAGGTCATGGCGACGCCGCAAGCCATCGCCGCCGCCGCGACCCTTCTCAGAGCCTGCTCGGAGCTCGCTGCAGGGATGGCGACGCCACGGCACACGCCGCTCGGTCGCGGGTACAGCAGCATGTACGGCTACTACCAGCACGCAAACGACTACTGGACCAAGGGCGAGGGCGAGCCCTCCCTCAGAGAGCCGCAGCGAGGCTTCGAGGCGACGGGAGAGGTCGACGTCTGCCTCAACCACTTCACGGACCTCTCCGAGGCGAACGCAACCTACTTCGGAGGCGTGCGATTAATATCCAATTAAAAGTTAGTTACTGTGAAATTAAACGCAAGCTACTTCGGAGGCGTGCGATTAATATCTGATTCATGGTTAGTTACTGTGTAATTAAATGCAACCTACTTCGGAGGCGTGCGATTGATATCGAATTAATAGTTAATCAATGTGTAATTAAACGCAACCTACTTCGGAGGCGTGCGATTAATATCTGATTCATGGTTAGTTACTGTGTAATTAAATGCAACCTACTTCGGAGGCGTGCGATTGATATCGAATTAATAGTTAATCAATGTGTAATTAAACGCAACCTACTTCGGAGGCGTGCGCGACGCGGCGGCTCATGTCCAAGGCACGTCCATGACATGTCCGAGACATGTCCTGCAGGCGGGCGGGAGAGGCCCATCCTTCACCTTTCCAGGACACGTCCATGACATGTCCGAGACATGTCCCGCAGGCGTGCGCGACGCGGCGGCCCTCTCCTCCGGCTGCCGCGAGTCGACGGCGCCCGACCCGCCCTGCTACGAGGAGGCGCTCTTCAAGCGGCGGTCGGTCGGTCTCATCCGGGCGCACGACGCGGCCAGGCCGCCGCCCCCGCCATCGCCACCGCCTCCGTCTCCTCCTCCTCCTCCACCATCCTACACCACCCTCCACCACCACCATCCTCCACCACCACCAACTCCGCCCCCACCTCCTCCGCCTTCGCCCCCCTCCTCCGTCTCCGCCCCCTCCAGGCCGCTCTTCCTCTTCCACGCATTCCACGCCCTGCACACGCCGCTGCAAGTGCCGCGACACTACCTCGCCGCCGCCGCCGCCGCCGCCGCGCCGTTCCGCTTCGACGACGGGTCTCGGTGGAGGTACTCGGCGCTGGCGAGGTACACATTAACTAAACATCAATTAGAGATTAACTATTGGTGTTTAATTGAGACGGACTCGGCGCTGGCGAGGTACATGGACGACACTGTGGCTGCGCTCGTCGGCGCGCTCAAGGAGCGGGGCATGTGGAGCAGCACGCTCTTCTCTTTCGCGTCGGACAACGGCGTTTTCCTCTCTCTCTCTCTCTCTCTCTCTCTCTCTCTCTCTCTCTCTCTCTCTCTCTCTCTCTCTCTCTCTCTCTCTCTCTCTCTCTCTCTCTCTCTCTCTTAATCTACCCGCCGAGGCCGGACATGTCCACGACACGTCCATGACATGTCCGAGACATGTCCGGCAGGCGGCCCAATCTACCGGCCGGGCGGCGCAAACAACCACCCGCTGAAGGGCGGAAAGTACTCGGACTGGGAGGGCGGCGTGCGGGCGAACGCCTTCCTTGCGGGTGGCGCGCTGCCGCCCGCGGCTGCAGGCAAGGCGTACGACGGCCTCTTTAGCGTCGCGGACTGGTGCGCGAGCCTACGTGCTGAAGACGCCAACCTCAGGGCGGGAAGACGGTGTTGTGCAGTGTGTTCAGAGCACCGCGTGAAGACAACGGAGGCGAAGACAGTGAATACACAGCGGAATACGAACACAGCTGAGTACGTGTCCTCTCGAGCGCTGGCTGGAGTACATGAATGCGTAGTCCGCTTCCAGGTACTCGACGTTCTGCGAGCTGGCGGGGGAGGACCCTGCGGACCTCGAGGCGCAGCAGGCCAACGCGTGGCTGCGCGCGCGCAGGCTGCCGCAGCTGCCGCCCGTCGACGGCGTCTCGCACTGGGCCGCCCTCGCCGGTGTATTTCTTTTTTAGCGCCGGCGTGTTTCTTTTTTAGGCGTCTCGCACTGGGCCGCCCTCAGCGGCCGCTCCGCGCCGCCTCGCAGCGAGGTGCACCTTAGCTCCCAGGCGCTCCTTGTCGCTCGCGGGCGCGCACTGTACAAGATAGTCACCGGCGCGAGCAGCCGTACCGTCGCTGGACGTGGCTCCGTCAACATGAATGAGTAACCGCTCCCGATTAAGGAACAGGCGAGCAGCCGTACAGCCGCTGGACGGGGTCCGTCTACCCCAACTGCAGCGCCCCGGCGGCCGGGCCGGGCGTGCAGCAGCCACTCTTTGCCGACTTGCGGGTGCTCGGTCGGAGGCTGAGCGTGTCGGCGGACCCGCACGAGGGAGGCGCGCGCCGCGCCGTATTTCTTTTTTAGCCGCGCGGTGTTTCTTTTTAGGCGGCCCCGCACGAGGGAGGCGGCGCGCCGTATTTCTTGTTTACTAGCGCTGTGGTTCTTTTTTAGGCGGACCTGCACGAGGGAGGCGGAACGCTGTATTCCTTTTTTTTACCGGTGCATTTCTTTTTTAGGCGGACCTGCACGAGGAGGCGGCGCTCACATGGCAGCAGGACTGCGGCGCGGCGGGGTGCCTCTTCCTAGACACTTCGAAGACACTTCGAAGACACTTCCTAGACTGCGGACGTCGTGTGGGAGCGGCGGTGGATCGCACGCTCTGGTGCCTCGGTCGTCTACAGGAAGTGTCTAGGAAGTGTCTAGGAAGTGTCGGCGCGGCGGGGTGTGCCGTCCCCTTCGCGCGGGGCGGAGGGGCGGCTCGGGGGCGGAGATCACCCGAGATCGCGCGAGATCAGGTGCCTCTTCGACGTCGCCTCCGACCCGAGCGAGCACGCAGACCTGTCGGACGCCCTCCCCGCCCTCCGCGCAGAGCTCGCCTCGCTGCTGACCGACCGCAACAGAGGCAACTTCGCGCCGCGCAGGGGGGTCTCCTCCCTCCGCGCCTGCGCCGAGGGCGTGCGGAATGGAGGCAGCTCCCCATAACACACGCACGCACACGCATGCACGCATGCACGCATGCACGCACACGCACACACACACACACACGCACGCACGCACGCACGCACACACACACGCACGCACTCCTCGCACGCACGCACACACGCACGCACGCACGCACCACACACACACACGCACACCACACGGTTCCTCGGTCAATTCGTCTTCGGGGGATCTCGAGGCGTCTCGTCTCACTTGCCAGGGTACTACGGCCCATTCGTCGACGTGGCGTCGGCGTACTCGCCGTCGCCGCCCGCGACGGCGGCGCAGCGCGAGAGGGACGCGGCGTCCTTGCTCCGCGTGGACATGTCCAGGACACGTCCCCGACACGCCCCTTCCGACCCGCCAGGACGCGGCGTACTTGCTTCGCGTGGCGGCGCTCAGCGAGCCGCCAGCAAAGCGCGCCTTCCAGGCGTTCTACGAAACGCTGTGGGCGGCGACGCGCAACGCGTCGTGGCGGAAGCTCGACTCTTGCCTGCCGCAGCTGGACTTGCCCGTGACGGCGACATAACGGCTCGCACGCGCCCCGGTGTCCGGGTAGAAGTTGACCGGGTGCGAGGGCGTCGGAGTTGGCGCGTGCGCGCCCAGGGGCCGGCAGGGCAGGGGCCGGCAGGGCAGGCGCAGGCGCCGCAGCCGGCCGACCCGGAAACAGTCGAGACCCGACTGCGCGACTCCGCCGCGTCTTCCCGAGTTTGGCGGAGTGGCGGGCCGCGAGCCCGAGGTCATACCACAGCAGTACACGGCTTTAATATGAAAACGGTGCGCACCCATCTCGCTGTATCTCGCGGTGTCATGTGCAACAAATTAAAGCGTACTCAACAGCGCGTCGCGCACGAGACAACGTGATCTGCCGCAGGCTCCACGTGTGGCGTGAGCGCGCGGTGTGTGCACGGCCCCCACGCAGGAGGCTCTTACTCCGGGCTCGGCGAGATCCAGCCAAGCCCGCCCTCGTCCCGCTTGTAGACCACGTTCACCTCGCCCGTCGCCGCGTTCCGGAACGCGTAAAAGTCGTGCTCGATGTACCTAATTGAAGCATGCTCACACATGGACCACACCAGCCCACCTTCGGAGGGGGCATCCAGGGCCGTGCTCGGCGTACTCGAGGCAGACGACCGCCTCCTCCACCGAGATGGGAGGCATCGCGAACTTCTTCTCCCGCACCACCTCCCACGAGCCCGCCGCCACGCCGTTCGACGAGTCCTGTGTTCACAGCGCGAGGTGTGAAGAGACGCCGTTCACAGCCAGCTCCTCGTCGACACGACCACCGGCATCGCCGCAGCCACCGACATGGAGGCGGCGGCGGCGTCGGAGGCGTCCGCCATCTCTGCGGTGGCGGTGGCCGCCGCGAACTGCGCGTCCAGACTCTCCGCCTCCTCGTCGTCCTCTTCGGCCTCTGCGCCGAACGCCTCCGCAGTGCCCAGCTGGTTCTGCTTGCGCTGGCCGCGGCGCTCCTGGCGCGGGGTGGGGTGGGGTGGGGGGGGGGAGTCCTGGCGCGGGGTGAGAGCGAGGTGTGAGGGCAAGGGGACGCCGCTGCGCCTTGTACTTGCGCAGCTTGCGAGAGAGCTGGTCTGCGAGGAGGTCGAGCGAGGCGTACATGTCCTCCGACTCGTGGCGCACGCGGATCACCTGCTTGTCGCGGCAGAGCGCCGTCACCTCCGCGATGTGCGCCTCCTTACCGACGTGCTCGCGGTCGTGCAGCGCTCGGTGCTCAACCTTGAGGTTGACGCTGACCGAGTTGAGGTACTTGTCGTACCGGTCGAGCTGCAGTGGCGAGACGCGGCGGTCGGCACGCTGGTGGGGAGAGAGGAGCGGCACGCTGGTGGGCCCCGGCGCCTGCTTGCCAAGTTTCTCATCAGTCGCGTCGCGCAGTGCCGGGGTGAGCGGCAGCTTGCTCGACGTCTTGACGTCAAGCTTGGTGCTCACGAGCCAGGAGTGGGAGGACGTTAGTAGAAGGAAAGCCATGTCAACGGACGACGTCGACGGGATGTGCTGGGCGACCGAGCGGGCCAGAGGCGGGCTGGGCAATCAACGAGGGAAAATAGAAAAAAACGCTGCCCCCGCGACGAAACACACGCTTCGAGGTGGCCGAGAGCGCGCCGCCGGCTAGCCTCCGACGCGGCTCCACAAACACCACCACGTCTGTGCCTGAGCTGAAGAGCGCTGCGCTCACAGTGCGCACCAGGCACTTAGAGTTTTGGCGAGAGAGAGCGAGAGAGAGAGTCTCTCTCTCTCTCTCTCTCTCTCTCTCTTAGAGTTTTGGCGTGCTCGAGACTCGAGAGCTCGACACTGCTCTAGGAGTACAGGACAACTGCAATGATGGTGCTGAAAGTGATAAGAGTGCCGACATGTGTGCCGAGAGAGAAGGCAAGCAAACGAGAATGTGATGGGGGGTCAGTCGGGAGCGTCGCCACATGTGAAGGTTGAGGTTTCAGCAAAATTATAACGTCATACATGCGTAAGGGCTGCCTCACACGTCCAAGACGCCAGCCAGTCCGCTGTCCCCATCCGAGCAAGCTGTCGGGCATTTGCGCCGTGCGAGAAGCTGCCATTGGAAAGGAGTAATGGAGAAGTCTGTCCGCGCCTAAGGATTCTGCCTTTCCTATTCTGCTCTACTACACAAGGATTCTTGCTATTCTACCTCTCACTAGATTCCCCTTCCCAGGTTCCTCTTCTGCTCAGATATTCTGATTCTCTCCCCAGACTCTCCCATCTTGGCCCCGCTTTCAGCTTCCTGATTCTCCATTCTCGTTTCCTCCGCTTCCTTTCCGATTCTCTAGGGCAGCCAGAGCCAATTCCTGATTCTGCTCCCCCCTCCCGATTCTCCTGTCTCTCTTCCTATTCTTGATGCTCCATTTGATTCCTGATTCCTGATTCCTGATTTGTCGGATCGCCCACATTTTGACCGGGATTCTGATTCCTGATTCCTGATTCCTTAGGGATTCCCTCCGGTGATATCCTTAGGGATTCCCTCCGGTGATATCCTTAGGGATTCCCTCAGATGTTATCCTTAGGGATTCCCTCAGATGTTATCCTTAGGGATTCCCTCAGATGTTGTCCTTAGGGATTCCCTCAGATGTTATCCTTAGGGATTCCCTCCGGTGATGTCCTTAAGGATTCCCTCAGATGTTATCCTTAGGGATTCCCTCCGGTGATATGCTTAGGGATTCCCTCAGATGTGATCCGTAGGGATTCCCCTCCGGTGATATCCTTAGGGATTCCCTCCGGTGATATTCTTAGGGATCCCTCCGGTGATATTCTTAGGGACCCCTCAGATGAAATCCTTAGGGTTACCCTTAGGCAGGGATTCCCTCCGATGTTCTACTTAGGGATCCTCGGAGGGCTTCCCGCGCAGCGCTAAGGGCTGTCCTGAGGGTCGACGAGAAACCTTAGGGCACATAAAAGGGGAGAAGACAGAAAAGAGAAGGAAGAGTGCACACAAAACGCTGACTATCCTTCTGACTCAGAAACCGCAACTTTCGGCGAGAGCGATCGATGACACTGATGACAGCCACGCCTCCGTGGGGGGCGCCACCTCGGCAACCAGCCACGGCGCGCTCCACCACTTCTGGTGCACGGGCCCGCCCGGCAAGATCGACCGGATGTGGGTCGAGTACTACATCGACGGCGAGTCGACGCCGTCGATCGCGTTCCAGCCGTCGATGATGTGCGGCCTCGGCTTCCCGACGCAGATCGCCAAGGACTTTGAGTACTCGGCCGGCGGGCTGTGCGGCAAGACGGCGCCCGTCGGCGGCTGGTCGAACACCTTCCCGATCCCGTTTTACAAGAGCGCGGTGGTGACGGTGCGCGCCGACCCGAGTGACGGCGCCGGCTGCTACGGTGGCTACGTCTCGGTCCGCGGCACGCCGCGGCTGCCGCTCGTGCTGCCGCACTCGGGGCTGCCACTGCCGACGGGCAGCCGCCTCACGCTGCAGCGGCAGCCGCTCTTGCTGCGCCAGCCGCTCGAGTTCGTGACGCTCGCGACGCTGCTGCAGGGGCAGAGCGGCTTCGTCTTCAAGCGGCCGGCGGGCAGCCCCGCCGCGGGCGGCGGCTACATCGAGGGCTGCTGGAACTCGGGCGACACAGCTCGGCAAGCGCTTCCAGAGCGCGCTGAGCGGCCTGACGCTCTTCGAGCGCGGCACCGAGTACGAGTACCTCAGCGCATTCCGCCTCCACACCTCCGACCCGCTCGTGATGACCGACGGCGGCAAGCTGACGTGGCGCGTCGGCGCAAAGGCCGACCCGGGCACCACCAAGTGGTGCGGCAACCCGCTCCCGCCCGGCGCCGCCGAGCTGGGGCTCGACGAGGAGCGCGAGACCGTCGGCCGGCAGCTGTCGCCGGTCAACGTGACCACCTACGCGTGGGTCTACGTCTTCCCGACGGCGGCGACGGCGGCGGCGGTGGAGGGAGGGCGGGCGGTGGCGTAGGAGGGTGGGCTGAGCTGAGACGCCGCCTCTGCCGCTCTCCTCCGCCGCACGGCTCCGCGTGCTGCGCGACGCCGCAAGTGCGCTGCACTACCTGCACACGCTCTCTCCGATGATTCTTCACCGCGACGTGTCGGCGGGCAACATCCTGCTCGACGAGCGCGGCAACGGATTCCTCGCTGACGTGGGCCTCGCGCGCGCGGCAGAGGCGACGGCCGGGCAGGTCTCGCACCTGTCGACGCAGCGCATCTTTGGCAAGCCCGGCTACATGGACCCGATCATCTCGCTGGATGGCCAGGCCTCTCAGCTGACTGACGGCTTCGCGCTCGGCATCACGCTGCTCGTCGCCCTGACCGGCCGTGGCGCTCTCGGCTTGCTCAACGAGTGCTACGATGCGCTGGAGGAGCCCGACACGGCGGAGGGCATCGCGGCGGCCGACGCGGGCTGGTCGGCGGCGCAGGCCGAGGAGCTGGCGAGGCTCGTGGTCGGGCTGGCGTACGAGCGGAAGAGGAAGCGGATGCCGCTCGCAGACGCGCTGCCTCGGCTGGAGGCGATGACCGAAGCGGCAGGGGAGATGGCGGCATCGCCGCCACCGAGCCTCGCAGGGGCGGTGGCAGCCGAGGCGGACGCGGACGCGGAGCGCCAGTGCGATCTCTGCTGGTCTGCGCCTCGCTCGGTCCGCTTCGCGTGCGGCCACGCGCTGTACTGCGAGGCGTGTGTGCCGCGCGTGCTGGAGCGCGACACCAACTGCCCGACCTGCCGCCAGCCGGCGCTACCCATTGCCGCGTTGGAGTGAACGCATCATACGTTTGTCTGCCAGCCGCCTGCTCGCGCTGTGTCGGTCGCAGCCCACGGCCCGCAACCTACGGGCGACGCGGCGGCTGCTGGTGGGCGCGGCGGGAGGGGTGGGAGGGGTGGGCGCGGCGGGCGCGGCGGGCGCGGCGGGCGGGTCCGCCTTGCGCGGTAGTGGGGCACATCGATCGAAAGCGAGCGGGACTCACTCGAGGGGTGGCCGCGTTTCGTCTCTTTATGTCTTTCTTTCGATTCCGGATTTGGGCGGCCCGAGGGTGCGGCCCCCAAGGGCCGGTCCGCTGCGCCGGCCGCGCTGACGCCCTGACGCTGACGGCACGGGGGGCGCCACGCCGCCGCCGCGGCCCGCGCCCGCCCGGCGGCGCGCCGCGGCGCCGCCGCGCGCACGGGGTCCCGTGGCTGGGCCGCTCCGCGAGTTTCCAGCTCGAGAGGAGCCAGCCCGCCGCTGCCGGAACTGGTGCCCCTTAACACGAATACCGGTGCGAGCGTCGATTGCGAGCGGTGACAGTACCCACATATTCAACCTTACGTGTACACAAACTGCACATACATGACGCGGGCAGTGAGATGTGGCGTGGTCGATGGGAGAGGGCTCACGCCTCGCGCCCCCCCCCCCCTTCCCGCCTTGCGTGCTAATTGCCTCGCCCGCGCTCCCCCTCCCAGCACAGCTTCCTACGCAGTCTATACGAGGTCCCGTGGCGAGCACCGCGCTCTCCTCCGCAAGCCATGACGCACAGGACGCGGTAGAGGAGACACACACCCTCCCCCCCCCTCCGGAGGCCGCCGAGCAGACGAGAGGAGCAGCGAGGGCGGCGATCGCAGCGGCGGGGAGTGCCGCGGCTACCACTCGTCCCTACCGCAGGCTAGCGCGTCTACGCTCTCAGAGAGAGCACAGGTACGCGACGACGTTCGCGTTGTCCTCCGGCTTCTTGAAGCCGGGGAAGGCCATGTTGGTCTTGATGTACGTCTTCGGGTTCTTTAGGTACTCGTACATCGCCTTGTCCGTCCAAGTGAATGAAGCGGCAGTGAACGCCGGCGTGTATTTGAAGCCGGCCCTTTTGCCCGCGTCAGCGCCGATGATGCCGCCCAGACCTGGCCCGCTCTTGCCGCCCTGCGCTTCGAGTGTCGTGTGGCAGGCGGCGCACTTGCCCTTGAAGATCTTCTCCCCTGCGGCGGCGCTTCCTGCCGGGGCAGACTCCCACGGCGGATACTCCTTCTTGCCCATAGCTGCGGAGTCTGCGAGGGGAGCACCGGAGGGGCATGCATGAGGTGAAGCGCGTGCCGTGCAGCGCGGCTTCGGCATGTGCGCGGAGAGCGTGTTGAGGGCACAGCGTCTTCGCCGCACGTGCCGGCCGTCAGCGAGTGCGAGGCGGGTACTAGCATCTAGCTGGCCGACGACGACGAGGGGACGAGGGACGGACGCAACGACGGACGACGATCAAGATCGCGTCGGCGTGCGAGTTCGCCGATGGTTGGGATGAGCGAGCGAAAAGTCCCGCTTTCCCTCTGATCTGTCTCTTTGCTTGTCTCCGTGTCTGTCTGTCTTGGCTGTCTGAGTCTGTGCCGTCGGGCCGAAGCCCGCCACGAACTCTCTCCCTATAAACCCTAGCGTTCCACACTTCGCCTAGTCGTGTCCGTCCTCTGTGATTGCGTCCGTCCACGAAACTACGTCGTGCGCTCTTGAGCACTTGAGCACTGGATAGGGTCGATTCCGCATGGTCGTGCGCTCTAGAGAACGTCCGCGGGCCCCTCGCGGGGGCTCGGCCGAACGTGTGCCCCCACTACTTTGTGTGTGTGTGTGTGTGTGTGTCTCGCGCCTTGCGGGGGGGGAGCGGAAAGGAGGAACCTCTTCCCAAGAGCGCCACTCTTGGAGCGCCGCCGCTACCACCCAGAGCGCTGCAAGCAGCGCCGGGCAATGACGGCTTACCGCCCACCCAGCCCCCCCCCGGCACACCCCGGCAGCCAATGTGTGAGACGGCTCGAACCCGCTAAGCCATCCCGCAAGCGGGATGGCCCGCCACTCGAACCCGCAAGCGGGTGTACGAACCGCGAGCGGCTCGCACTCGTGACACGCAGGCGTCCGACAGACGGCGCCGGGGCTAGGCGACCAAAGAGGAACTACGGCAAGAACCGCACACCACCCGCTGACGAGCGCTCGCGGAACTGGTCCGCGGCGCCCGCCAGGGGCGTGCGCGAGACAGGGCTCGGAGCCCTTTTCTGTGAGCAGGGATTCCCTCCCGGCGGGGGTTGTGGCGGAGAGCTGGCATGGGAATCGCCGGCCCCCACCCAGGGGGTGCCCCTGCCAGGCGCCGCAAGCGGTGCCCGACAGGGGCGGGTGCCCCCACCCCGAGGGGTGGGGGCGGGGTCGGGGTCCAAAGTGATCCGGCCCATCGCCTCGGCAAGGTCCTCGGTGCGATTCTCCACGGTGTCGTCGACCACGTCGAGCGAAAGCGCGGTAGCCGCGGAGGTGATGGCGTCGACGTCGGTGGAATCGGCTGGGTCAACGTCAATGTCGATAGCTCTTTCACGCCGGATCCCCTTATTGTCTCCGATGTGTCGCGCCTGCGCGCTCGGCGTGTATGAAATCCATATCACCCCCTGCTCCACGACTGGGGCTTTAGGCGGCCCGAGGGCGGGGCGCTAGGCGGCGGTTCGTTTTCGGGGGAGTCGGGTGGGTCATCTGCGTAGCTAGAGCTCGAGAGCTAGAGGCCCTATCACCGATGTCGTCGAGTGGGATGGTTGTACCTCCTCCGTTGATAGGCATGTCGTCGCCCACGGTGCTGCTCTCCCCGTCGTCTGCGCGTCTGTTGGGACAGACTCGTCTTGCCACTCCGGCGCACCGCAATCCCTCGCGCCGCTCCTGCCGAGGTCGGCTTGCTTATCGACGTAGTCGTTCCACTTAATGACCACTGTGTCCCTTAACGTGTCTCCATGTCACTTCGTGCCTCGACGCTAAATGCCGATGAAGTGTGGAGACCGGTTTACCGGAGCCTCCCGCCGTCACCACAGCGCTGGTAGTGTGGCCACTCCGGTGAGGCTGTTATCGGGCCGGGCCGGTGTTCTGAACACGTTTTTAGAACGCATTCCAAGCCGAGCCATTCTGATCATACCCGTCCATGCAAAACTCAGGTCCTCTCACCCCTCCCCAGAGGCCAGAGCGCTGGCCGGCTGCGAACAGCGCCGTCTCCGGCTTCCTCAGCAAGTAGTTGAAACAGCGCCGTCTCCGGCTTCCTCAGCAAGTAGTTGAAACAGCGCCGTCTCCGGCTTCCTCAGCAAGTAGTTGAAACAGCGCCGTCTCCGGCTTCCTCAGCAAGTAGTTGACCCGCAGCGGTCAAAGTTGTAACAGCGATCGTCGTTTACGTGCAGGACGTAGCAGTAGCCACCCCACCATATGTTGTACGGGCCAACGCGAGCGACGGTGTAAACGACAATCGCGCCGAGGAACGCAAACGCGAGGGCAGTTGCAGCCTTGGAGAGGGTCGTCGGGCTTCTCCTGTTGCAGAAGACGACCAGTGCGAGCACCGGAGAGAGAAAGAAGAGGAATATGAACACCTTCTGCATGATCTCTTTTTCTTGTCTGTTCGGGTCCGAGACGTACGACAAGGTCGAGAATGCGAGTATCCCAAAGAAAGAAAGGACCGTGTTCACGAGGTGGCAGAAAAACGCTGCGGACAACGGCAAGGCGGGGGTTGCTGACGGCTGAAAAAAGGGCTCTCATGGGGCCGGTCACCTATGTCGTGGGACATAGAGCTCCCGCACATGGACTCCTGCGGTTCGAAGGGATCGGGTTGGTCAGCAGCCATCAGAACTGGGCGGGCGAGGGCGGAGCGGACCTGCTTTTCGGTCTCCATCGTCGGCAGAAGTCGCGGCGCGCCGCGGATCGAGCCCGAGAGAGAACGTCGCGGTTGTCAGCGCTTTCACGAGGGGCAACGGACGTGGGACGACCGGCCGTCGCCGGCATTAAGAATGTTAGCTTTCGCACGACACTGGGCACGGGACTGGCGCGTGTGAGTGAGTGAGTGAGTATTCTTGATACGAACACACACACACACACACACACACACACACACACACACACACACACACACACACACACACACACACACACACACACACACACACACACACACACACACACACACACACACACACACACACACACACACACACACACACACGACTGGCGCGCACTGGCACTAACAGCATTAAGAACGTTGGCCGTAGAAACCACACCGAGCGCTTTCCGCTAAAATCTAAGAAACCACGGCGTGCCGCAGTCGCGGCCCCGAGAAACGACCTGTTCACATTCACGTGAGTGAGTGAACACACACACACTTCACATTCACATAAACGCACAGCCCATGCCCCGACCTGTTCACAGCGGGTGACTCGGGTGGTCATGCCGTGGGCACCGGGACTGGGAGGAGGACCCGCTCGGGTTCGACACCAACCCGATGCTGCTCCGCGCCATGTGCATGGCGTTCGAGTGAACGCCGTGCAGGCAGCCTGTGCCTTTTGGTGTACCCCGTTTGTACCGTCCTGTGCCCCCGAGTTCATTTAATAAAATCATGCCGGCATCGCGTGCGGCGCGGACCGCGACGAAGCCCTCTCCCTACACCCGGCCCGAGAGAACGACGCAGCTCCAACTTTGGCCAGGCGCTTGAGTTTGCCACCGCGCCGTTCACATACCTTCTCGGCGGCGTTGAGGCGGAGGCGGAGGGCGCTAGCCCGACCGTGCTCGCTGACCTGCGCCAGGGCAACTTGACCTCGCTGAGCGCTCTCCTCTCCGACCGGACGCTCAGCGCGGCGCTGACGGCCCTGCTCGACGCGCGGCTCGAGTCCGCGAGCCAGTTCACGCTGCTGGCCTTTGCCGCTTACTACGGGCAGGCCGACGCGGTGCGGCTGCTGCTCGAGAGCGGCGCGAGCGTGGGGGCGACGACGGGCGACGGCTCTACCGCGCTTGTCATCGCGTGCCAAGAGGGCCACCGCGAGATCGCCCGCGTGCTCCTCGGCGCCAGCGCGGCGGTCAACCAAGCCAGGGACGGCGGCTTCACGCCGCTGTTCACCGCGTGCCAGTTTGGCCGCCTCGAGATCTCTCGGTTGCTCCTCGAGGCCAGTGCGGCGATCAACCAAGCCACGGTCAGCGGCGCCACGCCGCTGTACGTCGCGTGCTGGAAGGGCCACCTCGAGTGCGCCCAGCTGCTCCTCGAGGCCAGCGCGGCAGTCAACCAAGCCAACGTCAACGGCGTCACGCCGCTGTACATCGCGTGCGAGAAGGGCCACCCCCAGATCGCCCAGCTGCTCCTCGAGGCTGACGCGGCGGTAGACCAAGCCAAGCATGACGGCACCACGCCGCTGAGCATTGCGAGCCACGCTGGCTAGATCGATTGCGTCCGTCTGTTGCTCGCCGCCGGCGCTGCGGTGAACCAAGCCAGGAAGAACGGCGTCACGCCACTGCACATCGCGTGTTACAAGGGCCACCCCGCCGTCGTGCTCTGCCTGCTGCGGGCGGGCGCTGACACAGCGGCGCGCACTGCGAGCGGCAAGACGGCGCTGCAGTTTGCCGAGGAGAAGGGCCACACCGAGTGCGAGCGCGCACTTGTGGCGGAAGAGGCGCCGGCTCCGAGGGAGGAGGAGCCGCCGGCCGACTTCATCTGCCCGATCACGACCGAGCTCATGAGTGACCCGGTGATGGCGGCGGACGGGCATTCGTACGAGCGGTCGGAGATCGAGCGCTGGCTCGCGACCAAGTCGACGAGCCCGATGACGGGCGAGGCGCTCGTGCACACCGGGTCTGAGTGTGAATCTGAGTGACCCGCTGCGCCGGCAGATTCGTGAGTGGCAGGGGGTTTGACGCGCGTTTGGTCTCTGCCCCTCTGCGCACCGCCACCGGGGTCGGCAAACACGATAAAGCCGTACGCAG
>NW_005194951.1:338203-339753 GCF_000372725.1 Emiliania huxleyi CCMP1516
CCATGAGAGGCGCGACAATATTCCGAGAGATCAACAGGGCAGGTGTTAGCCGGCTCCACTAGAGCAATTGAACTTGAAAGACGGTTTCGAGAAGGTTCGAAGAGGACACCCAGAGGAGGCTGAGGCGCCGCTCGAGCAGTTGCACCAGAACCGGCGCGAGAGGCGCATTGCCCTCGGTGACGAAGGTGTGCGACACGCCCATCCTGAACGCCCAACCGCACATAAGGTTGGGGCTAAGGGGTTGGGGGCCGCGTCTCTCGCCCGCACGCCCTACCCGCCCTGCCCGCACTGTCCACCGCGGTGCAAGTACGCGTCGATGGACAGCCCGCCCTGTGCGGGGGCGAGGCGCGAGATCCGGGGAGATGGGGGGAGATATGGGGGAGAGATAGTGCCGACCTGCGTGGGGGCGAGGCGCGGGCGGTGTGGCACGAGTCTCGGAGGCGTGTGTCGCTCCATATCCCCCCATATCTCCCCCATATCTCCCCGTATCTCGGAGGCGTCGTGTCGCTCCAGGCGGACCGAGACGTTGAATGACGCACGCCACGACGGACTCTCGAGGTACTCTCGAGGGACTCTCGGGGTACTTTCGAGGGACTCTCGGGCACTCTCGGGTTCTCTCGGGGTCCTCTCGGGTCCTCTCGGGTCCTCTCGGGTCCTCTCGGGCACTCTCGGCTCCTCTCGAGGCAGTCTCGAGGCAGTCTCGAGGCAGTCTCGGGTACTCCCGGACCGAGAGGTTGACGACGTGCGCCACCGAAGGGACGTCGAGTCCGCGTGCGGCGACCTACACACGGAGGGATGGGGAGATGTGGGGGAGATGTGGGGAGAGATAGGTCGAGCCACCGGGCGGCGACGTCGGTGGCGACGAGGACCTCCGCCTCGCCGCGCCGGAAGGAGGCGAGGGCGGCGCCGCGAGCCCGCTGCGAGAGGTCTCCTATTAATTAACTAATTAACTACCAATGAACTATTAATTATTAATTAGCCGCGAGCCCGCTGCGAGAGGTCTCCTATTAATTAACTAATTAACTACCAATGAACTATTAATTATTAATTAGCCGCGAGCCCGCTGCGAGAGGTCTCCTGTAGAGCAAGGTGGCACCCGAGGAGCCGAGAGAGTAGCCGAGAGAGGAGCCGAGAGAGGAGCCGAGAGAGGAGCCGAGAGAGGAGCCGAGAGAGTAGCCAAGCGTGGCCGAGCGTGGCCGAGCCCTCTCTGCGAGAGGTCTCCTGTGCCGCGGGGCCGTGTCACGTGGCATGGACGTGTCATGGACGCGGCACGGACGTGTCATGGACGTGGCATGGACGTGGCATGGACGTGTCACGGGCGGCGGGAGAAGGGCGGCCTCGCCGAGAGGAGGGCGCCGTGCACCTCTGCGCTATCTTGGCGCATCTCGGCACTGCATCTCGGCGCCATCTCGGCTAATCTGAGAGGCGCCGTGCAGCGCGGCGCAGCGGAAGCCACGAGCGCCCATCAGCCGTGCCACGTCCTTGGCCTCCTTCTTGTAGACGCAGAAGACGATCACCCGCGGGCCAGGGGTGCCCCCCCCCTCCCCCCC
>NW_005194951.1:339853-340082 GCF_000372725.1 Emiliania huxleyi CCMP1516
CCTGCTCCACGCTGCTCGCCGCACTCAGCGCCTCCCCTCCCACCGTCACGTGCACCGCACCTGCAAGGGGAGCACGAACCAAGGAAGGAATCAACGCATCGCACCGGCGGGGAAGCGACTCGCTTGACCTCCCGGGCACTTCTCGACCGCCCCCCCTGAGTCTTCTGCTAAGACACCTAGAGAGAGACGCGTCCACTGGAGGAGTCCCATTCGGCGGACCTGAGGGGAC
>NW_005194951.1:341646-359605 GCF_000372725.1 Emiliania huxleyi CCMP1516
GTCCATCACCAGCATCTCCCCCATATCTCCCGCCAGATCTCCCCCATATCTCGTGCAAACCTCGTCCATCACCAGCATCTCCAGGCCGTGGAGGCGACAAGCCGCTCGCCTCTCCTCCGCCGCCCCCGGAAGGCTCTTGGAAGGGGGCGACAGGAGCTGCTGCCGCGCGCGGCTCGAGGCGGGGAGGATGCCGCAGAGAGAGAGCAGCCGGCCTGCGGGCGGGGGGGGGGGGGGATCTCGGGCGATCTCGGGCGGTCTCGGGCGATCTCGGATCACCTCGGCCGATCTCAGGGCAATCTCGGCCGATCTCGGCCGATCTCGGCCGATCTCGGCCTGGAGTAGCGACGAGCAGGCGCGGCTTCGCGGCGAGCAGCTCGTCCCTCTGCCTGTGGAAGTCGATCCCTCCAACCTGTTCACAGCTACGGCGGCGTGAAGAGACGCCCCTCGCGCCTCACAGCCCGCCCCGCCCCAACCCGACGCCGCGCGCCACGCAGCCGCACGAAACCTCGCTGCAGCGGCCGGCACCGCCAGCTGCCAAGGAGGCGGAGCGGGGGACGTACGCACGAGGCGCGGCGGGGGCGGTGTGGCTCGCGACGCGCCGCGCCACCTCCGCCTACTCTCGCAATCTCGGGGCCAATCTCGGGGCCAATCTCGCCCAATCTCGCCCTCTCTCGCCGGGCCCCGCCCCACCGTCTGCAGGCACAGCTCTCGCGTCGGCGCCAGCACCAGCCCGACCGGCGACACCTGCTCACAGCCCCGCGCCTGTAAAGGTGCGGCGCCCGCGTTCACACCCCTCACAGCGCCCAGCCCGACTCGGCGCCACCGCGTCGGAAGGCCGCTCAGGTCCTCTCCGTGCCGCCGCCGCATCCGCCGCCGGGCGGGGCGCGGGCGGTGGCGGGTGCGCTGCCGCCTCTGCTCCGCCCGCGCACGCACCCGTGCTGCCAGGGTGGCCGGAGCCCGCTGTCTTGCTCGCCGCCCTCGCCGCCTTCCTCGAAGCTCTCCACGCCGCTTGCCCCTCGGCCCTCGCCCTCTCCTTCGCCTCCTCCTGGCTCGCACCGGACGACACCGCGCGCCGGAACGCCGCCGTCGCCGCCTGCCGCATCGCCGCGTCCGCCGCCGCCCTCACCTCCTCCTCGGAAGGCGGCGCGGCGGCGCAGGCGGCGGCGGCGGTGGCGACGGGAGTGGTGGCAGCAGCGGCGGCGGCGGCGGCGGCAGCGGCGGCGGCGGCTTGCGGACCATCCGGCGCGATCCTCAGCTCGGCGAGTGCCCCGGCGTCTGGCAGCACGTCGGTGACCGGCGGAGGCGGCGGCGGCGGCCCTGCGGCCAGGTCGGCGATGAGCGGGAGGAGGAAGGCGAGAGTCTTGCCAGAGCCGGTCGGCGAGATGGCGACGAGGTCGGGTGGGTGGGGAGCGAGGAGCCATCCCCAGCACTCGGCTTGCACGAGGGAGGCCCTCGCCATCCTCGCACCCGGCCCGAGCGCAGCGAGGCAGCCCTCCATCACCGGAGCGGGCACTGGCCTCCCGTGCCGGGTCGAGAGGGCGGAGACGTCCTCAAAGAGAGTGACGGCCGAGCCCTTGAGCGGTTCATCCCCGCCGTCGAGGCGCCTGACTGTGACGGTCGATCTGTTCATTTTTCGTTACCTCAAGGCGTGCCTAACAGCTACGAGCTTAGCCTGTAGCAGCTCGTGAGGCTCAGCGGGAGAGCCGCCCACGTGCTTCGTGCTTCGCCGAATTTGGGTTCGCGTCACCATACCGTAAGGTGCCGAATGTAAGGTAAGGTAGCTTGAGTTAGGGAGCCCTTTTCCTCTTACCGAACTCCTGTTCTAATGTGCCTAACTCCTGCTTACCCACCTCTCGGTCCAGCCGGACCGGCACATACGGGCCCCGCGGCCCGCACCACTGAGGCATCTCCCTCCTACGCTGCGAACACCTTCGCTCAAGTACACGAGTGCCTACGCTACTAGATTCCCTACTCCTCCTCCTCCTCCTCCTCTTCCTCCTCCCCCTCCTCCTCCTCCTCCTCCTGGCTCGGAGAACGTGCAGTCGCAAGGAGCCCCGTGGTGGAATTCTGTGGGCTGTCCTGTGTATGTGTCGAAATGGATGTCCATCTCGATCCCATTCGCGCCCTGGTTCAGGGACCAGTCCACAGTCTCTTTGAGGTTGGCGCCGTGGGCGATCACGATGCTGTCGCCTTTGGCTGTGCATGTGTCCCACGCTTTGCACGTTTCGTCTTTGCACTGGAAGCCCTGTGCGCACTCGCTGTCGGCCCAGCACTTGTCACCCTGTTTGCCGGCGGTGCAGTAATTGCAACCCCTCGTCTGGCAGATTGGCTTATCTGGGAACTTGGCTGCGCACTCTTTGTCCTTGTTGCAGCGCGTGTCCTTTGGGACGCCTGAGCACTTGGAGTCAACGTAGAGCTGGCACGGGAAGCGCCCCTTCTTCTGCACAAAGGAGTCCAGGCTCGACGAGGAGACGCGGCCCGAGTACAGCACGCACTCGGCGCCACACTTGTCGTTGGTGTTCACCTTGAAAACGCTGATGGCCCACTCGTCCTGCGACCCGGCTGGCGGGTCGCCGCAGGAGGAGGTCGGCTCGAGGAGCGCGATGTTCTTGAGGTCCCAAACGGCGGCGGTGAGCACGTCAACGGCGGTGTACGCCTTGTCGCCAACGACAACGCCGTCGTCTCCAATCTCGACAGCGCCACGATCTGGCGACATGGTGTAGGCGACCGAGGTCTCCGGGTGGAACTGGAACTTGATGTCTGCGATGAAGGTGCCCGACTGGTCGGCCGCAGACTCGGCGGCGACGTGCTGCAAGTTGGGCGTGACGGATAGATCGGAGCAGATGCCGGCCGCGGCGACCAGCCACGACGCCGTGAGGTCGATGTCAGGGACGGGAGCGAAGGCTGGCTGACGTGCCGTCGGCTTCATGTTCGTCATCAGAGGCGTTGGCGACAGACGCCGCCGGAGGCTGCGCCGTGCCTGGTCGGAGAAGGTGTGCGACTCGACGAAGAGCTGGCAAAGGAACCGGCCCTCCTTGCGCGCCACAAAGTTGTCCGACGCGCCCGAGACGAGGCCGGAGAAGTGCACGCACTCGTCGCCGCACGCCTCGTTGCCGGTCACCATGAAGACGCTCACGGCCCACTCGTCCTGCGACCCGGCGGGCGGGTCGTCGCAGGAGGAGGTCGGCTCGA
The DNA here is from genome assembly GCF_000372725.1 of Emiliania huxleyi CCMP1516. Taxonomy (NCBI): domain Eukaryota; phylum Haptophyta; order Isochrysidales; family Noelaerhabdaceae; genus Emiliania; species Emiliania huxleyi. The sequence goes on from NW_005194951.1 coordinate 344,839, forward strand.
GAAGCGCGATGTTCTTGTTGGTCCAAGTGCCCGCGGCGAGCACGTCGGTCTGGCTGTACTCCTCGCCGCGAATCTCGATGCCGTCCTCGAGCGAGGCGGCCTGGTGGAACGGGGCGTCGGTGAAGGCGACCGACACCTCGGGGTGGAACTTGAAGTCGATGCTCGCGACACCCGCGACCGGCGTGGAGGACAGGTCGGAGCAGAAGCCCGAGGCAGCGACGAGCCAGTTTGGGTCGTCAACCGGGTTGGACACGGGCGGGGTCGGGCGAGGCGCGAAGGTTGGGTGGCGATCGGGCGAGGCGAAGAGTAGCCCCGAGTTGGGCTCGGGCATCGGGTCGACCGCGGCCGCGTCGGGCACGAACACCGACTCGAGGAACTCGGAGACGCCGCCAGAGCCGTACGAAGACAGAGCAACAGCCGAGCAGCCGAGTATGACCACCACGGTGAGGAAGCCGCACAGCAGCTTGGTCGAGCACAACTTGCCGACGCGGAGGCCGGAGCGCGTCGAGGGCGTCGTCGACGACGGCGGGGCGTCGTCGACAGACGCCTTGCCGGCGGAGCCGACGCCAGCGAGGTCTTCCTCGTCGGCGTCCGTTCCGAGCAGCGCCGCGAACCCGTTGGGGTCGACGCGGCCGATCGGGGTGAGGTTCTTGTCGATGCCCTGCGCGCGTGACGTGCGGCAGGCGAGAGGTCACAGGATCAATATAAGTGCCAACCTGTAGAACTCCCGTGTCTCCGCAATACCCGCGTGTGCAGAGAGGTGGTGGGAAGCGCGCTCACCGCCGGGACAGGCTCCTCCACGGGAAACTCCTTGGTCGAGACGTTCCAGTCGGCGACGCCCTACGCATCACGCGGGACGGGTGAAGGAGTGGGTCGGCAGACGCACGTGCGCAGAATGCCAGGCGCTCGCCGCCGGGGCGGGCTCCTCCACCGGAAACTCCTTGATTGACGCGCCGGACTCGGCCACGGTGACGTCCTCAGCGGGTGCGTTCTTGGCGCCGCTCGCCTGTCGGCGAGCGGGAGAATGGGAGCGTGTTGGGAGGAGATGGTAGATCTGCGACAAGCGCACACGCACCGCCTTAGCTCCGAGGAGCGGAGGCGAGTTCGACTCGGAGTTGACGACATTGATGAGGCCGTCTTTGGCCGACACGATGCCGACCTTCACTGTCATCTGGTTCTCTGACATGATGCCGATCGAGTTTTTGCTCGTACCTATGATGGGGGGGCGATCTCAGGCACTAACGGACGATATGTCGGCTAAATCTCGCCTGAATCTCGGCTAATCTCCTCTGATTGCTGCACATCGTAATCGGGCCATCAAGTGCTCCTTCTCTCTGCTCTGAGCGTCTTTGAGGGCCGTGAAATTTGGGGAGGGGGAGGGAAAGAGGGCCGCACCTAATCGCAGCGTACACAACTTGAGTCCCAGCGCCAAGGAACTCCGCGGCACACCCGCCTCGCTCACGTTGTTTTGGATCTGCGAGGCGCGCAGGCGGCGGAGGGCGCGTCAGCAGCGTAAAATGGGATGAGCATGGCACGGGTTTGGTTCGGGCGTCGCGGGAGGGGAGAAGGCATGGAGGCGACCCGCGGCGCCGCGCTCAGCAGCGCTCCGACCGGCAATCCGATTCGCGGCGCTCGATCCTTTGGAACGAGCCGCTCGCGCGGCGGTCGCAGCACGGCGGGCAGCCCGGCACGAGCGCGCTGCAGCGCTTGGGAGATTGGGCGAAGCGGCCGGAGCCGCTCGCGCAAAGGCCAACACGCGCCGCAACGCGCGGGGCGAGGGGAGGAGGCGAGGAGGGAGGGGCAGTGCATTCCTGAGATTGCGTGTCGTCGTTCTGTGTTTCGGTGATTGCACTGCTCTCGACCTCGATCAAAAAGAGCGCCTTCGGCACTACTCTATCGAGGTCTCGCGGATCTTATCAATCAGCCCGCGACGGGAAGGGGAGGGGCAGCAGCGTTTACGTGTGACATCGAGCTCGCGGCGTTGAGTTCGGCGCGGTCGACCCAGCCACATGAGTTTGACTAGCGAGACCCGCTTTCTTTTTTCGTGCGGGGGCCCTAGAGGAATCCTCGGACGACCCCTGACGTTGCGAGCGGCACTGCGATCACGCTGCATGGCTCGCACTCGGTCGATGGACGATGGGAGGCGAGCTTGCGAGAGTCACACACGACACACACGAGCCGACAGGGACACAGACACAGACACAGACATAGACACACACACTGCGCTCCCTCAGCGGGCAGGGAGACGCGAGCCCGACGGAGTCTGGTGGCGGGGGCCCACGCAGCCAGCCCCTGCACTGACATGGTTGGTGCTAGGCCGCCGCCGCCGCTCGCTCTCGAACTGCGTCGCGCTGCTGCTGAGCGCCGTCGAAGTCGCAACCCTGCCGCCGGCTGCGTCGGAACCGGGGGCGCCCTCTTTTCTCAATGAAAAACATAAAACCAAAGCATGCCAGCCCAGCGCACAACGCAGCGAGAGGCGCGAGAGGACCGTCAAATGCACCGAGAAGCGAGGAGTCTCAACACAGAGCTCATCAGTGACCCGGCGCCCACGCCTCGATCTTCTTGGGCAGCAGCTGGTTCGACAGGTCATCTCCGTGGCCAAGGCAGCCGCTTTCACCCATGCCCCAGGTAAACACGGCGCCGTCGGCGGTGAGGGCGAGGCTGTGGCACGCTCCAGCCGACACAGCGACGACGCGCCGCCCCGCCAACGCCTCGATCTTCTTCGGCAGCAGCTGGCTCTGCTGGTAGCCGTGGCCCAACCGGCCCAAGACTCCAAGGCCCCAGCTCCAGACGGCACCGTCGGCGGTGAGGGCGAGGCTGTGGGTTCCTCCAGCCGACACAGTGACGACGCGCTGGCCAGCCAAGGCCTCGACCTTCTTGGGCAGCAGCTGGCCCTGCGTGTCGCCATGGCCCAGCTCGCCAGCGGGGCCACCACCCCAGCTCCAGGCGGAGCCGTCGGCGGTGATGGCGAGGCTGTGGCCGAGTCCAGCCGATACAGCGACGACGCGCCGGCCAGCAAAGGCCTCAACCTTCTTCGGCAGCAGCTGGTGCTGCACATCACCGTGGCCCAACCGGCCATCGCCTCCACCGCCCCAGCTCCAGACGGCGCCGTCGGCGGTGCGGGCGATGCTGTGGCGGGCTCCAGCCGACACAGCGACGACGCGCTGGCCAGCGAAGGCCTCGACTTTCTTGGGCAGCGGCTGGTCCTGCCGATTGCCGTGGCCCAACTGGCCTCGGTCACCCCAGCCCCAGCTCCAGGCGGCTCCGTCGGCGGTGAGGGCGAGGCTGTGCGCGTAGCCAACCGACACGGCGACGACGCGCCGACCTGCAAAGGCCTCGACCTTCTTCGGCAGCAGCTGGTCTTGCGTGTCACCGTGGCCCAACCGGTCTTCGCCTCCCCCTCCCCAGCTCCAGACGCTGCCGTCGGCGTTGAGGGCGAGGCTGTGCTTAACTCCAGCCGACACGCTCACGGCGCCCTCGCCGCCCAGCGTGCCCGAAGGGAGGCGGGTCGGCGTGTTGAGCCGCGTCACGCCCTCGCCGTGGCCGAGCAGCCCCGGGATTGTATAAATGTAGTCCGAGCCGCACGACGAGAGCCGCCCCTCGCCGTCAATGAAGAGGCTGTGATACCGGCCTGCAGCCGCCCTTGCCGGCGGGTTGGACTCGCGCAGCAGCGCCGAAAGGCACAGCCACCGCACGGCGCAGCTCTCGTCCTCTGGCTGCGCCGGCAGCTCGAAGCCGCGCTCTTGCGCCCACAAGCGGATGCCCTCGGCCGCGAGCGAGGCGTGAAAGAGGAGTGAGACAGCCGCGACGCGAACGATGTCGGCGGGGTCGCAGCGAGAGAGGGCGCGCGCGAGGAGCTCCGTGGGGAGGTCGAGGAGGCGGGCGGGTGGCGGCGTGCTTGGCGAAGCCGCGGCGGTGGCGGCGGTCCCGTCGTCTGGCGGGAGCTCTTCGTCGGGGTCGGGCGGCTCGGGTGGATCCACGTCAATGTCCGCCGCGTGCGTGTGCGGAGCATGCATGTCCCACGTCTTCGTCACACACCGCGTTGGCGCGGCGTACGCAGACATCGCCAAAAAAAGAATTTAGTGCTTAGCTACTCCAAGTACTCGCCCACGATCACGACATGCCGCCACCAGGGTTGCGAACGACTTCGACGGCGCTCACGTGCTTACGCTCGCCGTGGCGGCCACGCAGCGCCGCGGAAACGCTCAACGGTCCGAGAAAGATGGCTTGCGAGCACGGCGCGGCCGAGACGGGCCACGCGGCCGGGCACCAAGCCTTCGATGGCGGCCTCGCCCGCCATCGACCCGGGAGAGTCGCTCGAGGCTCTCTTCAAGCGTGCACGCATTGCCGACAAGTTTTACCGCAAGTGCGAAGGGAAGCTCGAGGACCTGGGCGTGGGCGATGCTGGCGACCTCCTCACGGTGGTCGCTGTGAAGGGCATTGCCTCGCTCGGACTCCACGAGCTTCAGGCGGAGAAGCTCCGCCGGACTCTTCTCGGCCGACGGGGCTGGGAGGACGCAGCTGCTGTTGCGGCATCCTTTGGCGGCCTGTCGCTGGACGACACCCCTGCTGGGGTGGCGGCTGGCGACCAGGCGGCTAGTGGCGCGGCCAGCGCGCCCGCTCTCGACGGCATGGCCGTCGATGGCGGCTACGCGAGCGCCGACGAGGATGCCGGGCCTGCCTCAGGTGGGCTCGCAGCAGCTTCAGGCTCCAAGAAGGAGCCTGGCTGCTCTCGCAGCGGCGCTCGTACGAGCGCTGCTGCTGAGGGCAGCGAGGGGGCGGTGGCTGGCAGCGAGGGCTGCAGCGGCGCACGCACCCCAGAGGCGGAGAGCGGCGCCCGCGAGGCGCGGGCCGCAGTTGTTGCTGGCGGTGTTGGACCCGCTGTGTCTGTTGACACTTCGGAATCCGCGCCGCCGGCGGAGGAGGGGAAGGGCAGCTGCCTTTGCCCGCTGCCTGTTCCTGGTTGTACCCGCGTACCGTCCACACCCGGCCACGAACCCACACCGCAGTCTCCGGACGTTGCGGCGGGGGTCGGAGTCTGGACTCATTCTTCTTTTGCGAGGTCCCAGGAGCATGCGGTGGGCACGGCAACCGACGAGGAGGTCGAGGAGGAGGCAGCGGGGGCGGTTTCGGGCGCGGCGCGCGGCGCCGAGCCGGACGGCCCTCCCACTGCTCGCCAATCTCGCCCCTCCCACTACTCGGTTGCCCAGTGGGCGGCTATCCAGGCGGCTGAGAAGGCGGCATGGGACGCGGCGCGCTGCCCTAGGTTTAGGGCGGCTTTGGACGCTATGCCGGAACAGGGGCCGGGATGTTGCGACGGAGGGCCGGAGCTATGGGCTGGCGCCACGACGTTGCAGGACACGGAGGGGTGGAAGGAGCTGGTGAAGGCGGGAAAGATTCTGCTCTTCGACAGGGATCGGGCGGTGGTGATGCGATATGCTCCTGGCGGGGGGCGCGGTCGAGGGCGCGGGGGTGGGTCGCGCAGTGCCCGCTGGCGGGGCAAGCGGCGAGGGGGTCGCCGGGGGGGTTGGGATGATGGGGATGGTCTTTTCGGCGAGCACTACGGTGCTCGCGGATTCGACTGTCCCCCCGATCGTGCCCACCTCCATGAGGACGACGGCGCCTTCTAAAGGTCCGTCGCTGACTGTGCCTCTTTTGGTACCTGTGTCGAACCTGTGTGCTGTGCGAGAGAGTTCTTTTTGTTGAATTCTTTTTGTTGAACTCTCTCTCTCTCCCACATCTCTCTCCCACACTTGCGCAGTGCCGACTGCGCTCACCTCTGCCGGCCTCCTCCTCCCATGTGCGACTCCCTCCGTCAGCAGGGAGCCCACGCGGCGCACACCGCATGTGTCGCCGGGCTCGGAGCGTCGCTCACGGCTGCCGACGCGTTTCACGCGGCCAGCTCGCACAGCTCGCTCGGCGACGCACCCGAAGCCGCCCGGTGGTACGAGAGAGCGCTTCATCTGCGACCCAGTTTCGCAGAGGCGCGGCTCAACCTGGCCGCGGTCCTCGCCACGCTGCGGAGGCCGGCCGAGGCGGAGGAGTCGTACCGTGCGGCGCTTGCGATGCGGACGTGGCCACCGAGCGTGGCGGCGGCGGCGCACAACAACCTCGGCGTGCTGCTGCGCGAGGGCGGCCGCACGAGCGAGGCGACCGCCGCCTTCGCCGCCGCTGTGGCTGCCGACCCCACCCTCGCCACGGCCGAAGCGAACCTGGAGGACGCTCGCGGCGACGCCGACGGCTTCCACGGCCTCGTGCGGCGCGCGAGCCAAGCCTTTCGCGAGGCGTCGGGCGCGGAGCCGAGCAGCGGCGGCGGCGGCGGCTACGACGAGGCGATAAAGCTCTACACTGAGGCGGTGGCGGTGCGGCGGGGCGCGAGGGGTGCGGCTGCGGTGGTCGGCCTTGGCGCGGCTCTGCACGGCGCGGGAAGGCTGGAGGAGTCGGCTGAGGTGCTGCGCGAAGGAGCACGCCTCTCTCCCGCCACGCCTTCGATGCTCGAGAACCTCGGCGCGGTGAGCGCGGCGCTGGGGAGGTGGGAGGAGGCGGCGGACGCTTGGAGCGCCGCCCTCGCGCAGCGGCGCTCGACAGGCGCCACCGAGCTGCGCAGCGCCGCAGAGGTGTTCGTGCGCGCGCGAAGGCACGAGGAGGCCTTCAGCGCCTTCGCCGCCGCAGCAGCGCGGCAGCCGACCAACTGGCAGCACCACTACGCGCACGCGCACGCCCTCCTCCTCGCCGCCGCGGAGACGGCGCGCTCCTCCGGCTTCTCCGCCGCCGCCGCTCGGCTCATCGCCGCGCCGGCGGCGGGCGGCGGGGAAAGTCGGACACCGGCGGCGGCGGCGGCGGCTGCGGCGGCGGCGGAGCGGCTGGAGGCGCGTGCGCTTGAGGCGCTAGTGCCGCTCTCTCGCCCAGCCGTCTCTCTCGCGGACCGAGCAGCCAGCTTCGCCCTCCCCCTCTGGATGCGAGACGGGGGCCGAGGCTTGCGCGGGGGCGGTCCGCCTCCAAGCTGTGAACAGCGAGCTTGTTCACACCTCGTGCTGTGAATAGGCTTGCGCGGGGACGGTCCGCCTCCAAGGTCGGCGGCGGAGCTCCGCGCGGCGCAGGGCTCGCGGCGGCGGGCGGCGGCGGGCGCGGGGCGGCAGGCTGGCGTGATTGTGTGCAAGCTCGGGCCGGCGAATTAATCAGTGGTGAATTGACCAGTGGTGAATTCAGCATTAGGCTGGCGTGATTGTGTACAAGCTCGGGCCGGCGGCAGCGGAGCTGACCAACCTGGAGGCGTCGGTCTGGCGGCTCGACCGCTACTTCAACGCCGCCCGCCGCTACCCGGTCGTAGTGTTCCATGATGAGCCGCTCGCCCGCGCCGTCGAGGCGAGGGTGTCCTCTCTCTCCTCGGGGAGCCTCTCCTTCGCGCGCCTCGTCAACGAGCTGCCGGCCGGTCTCCCGCGAGAGATGGCACCGGCGCAGGCGCGATCTCACCCGAGATCACCCGAGATCTCACCCGAGATCACGCGAGATCTCACCCGAGATCTCACCCGAGATCACGCGAGATCTCACCCGAGATCTCACCCGAGATCACGCGAGGTCTCACCGGAGATCACCCGAGATGGCACCGGCGCAGGTGCACGGCTTCAACCTCTCGTACCGGCTGATGATCCGCTGGAAGGCAGGGCTGCTCTGGGGGATGCCGCAGCTGCGAGGGTACGAGTTCGTCTGGCTGCTCGACACGGACGCCTTCTTGCTCGCGCCGCTCACCTACGACCCCTTCGCACTCCTCGCCGCCTCCAACGCCTCGTACGGCTACGTCGACGTCAACGTGGAGACGGGCGCCGGCGGGCGTGTGCGGGTGTGGCGCGTCAGCACGACGCGTCCGTGACGCGTCCAGCACCCGTCCACCACAGGCGCCGTCGCCGAGGGGCTCGCCGAGTGCGTCGAGGCCTTCCTGCACGCGAGGCGCGGCGGCGGCGGCGGCGGCGGCGGCGGCGGCGGGGGCGGGGGCGGTGCGGAGCCGACGCTGCTTGACTCGTACCGGCGTGGTCCGGGCGGCGGCTGGGACGGGAGCAAGTTCTACACCAACTTTCAGGTTCCTGGAAAGTCCTCGAAGGCTCCCAGAAGGTTCGTAGAAGGTTCCTAGCCAGTTGTGCGCCCCCTCTCAGGTTGCACGGCTCGAGTGGGGGCGATCGGAGGGGTACCGCGCCCTCTTCGACCACGTCGACCGCGCGGGGGGCATCTTCTCCCGCCGCTGGGGGGCGGACCCCTTCATGTTCATCGCCGCGACGCTGCTGCTGCCGGCGCGCGCGATACTCCACTTCGACGACGTGTCTTACCTGCACCAGCACCTGGTCATGAACCTGCCCGCCGCTCCGCCGCCAGACCTGACCCCCACGCCGCCGCGCGACCTCGCCGCGACCTCGCGCGATCTCGCCGCGACCTCGCGCGATCTCCCTGCGGCGGATGAGGCGAGCTCGTCCTGCGGCGCGCTCGGAGGGCCTCCTCCTTCGCGATCTGCGGTGGGGGTGGAGAGTGAGGCAGAGGGGGAGGAGGCGGCGGCGGCAGAGGAGGCGGGAGAGGCGGCGGGAGAGGCGGCGGAGGAGGAGGAGGAGGAGGAGGTGTGGCTGTTGGTGCACGGCGCCGCGCACGCCGCCGCCGCCGCGTCGACGCTGCAGGCGCGCCCCCCCCCCCCCCTTTCTCCCTGGCCTTCCGCTCCGAGTCGGCTGCGGCGTTGCCTCTCTCGCATCAAGCGTGGTGGTAGGGAGTCCACTCTACATTGCCTAGGCGTGGTGGGAGGGGAGCCGCACGCGCTGCGGCGGCGCGCGCCTGCGCCTGACAGCCTGGAGCTACTCGTCACTGCTCGCTGGCGGCGGCGGCAGCGGCAGCAGCGGCAGCAGCAGCAGCGGCAGCGGTGGCAGTGGTGGTGGCCGCGGTGGTGGCAGTGGTGGCAGTGGTGGCGGCGGCGGTGGCGTCGGTGGCGTCGGTAGCAGTGGTGGCGGCGGCGGTGGCGGCGGAGATGCCGACACGGCGGAGGTGCTGGAGGCGCTCCACGCACTCGGGGTGGTGCAGTGGAGCGATGAGGCGGGGGTGCGTGCGCTGCTCGGCACGTCGCGCTCGGGCGCGCCGACCTCGAGTGCCGAGTCGCTCCTCGCCATCGCAGACAGCCTGGAGGCGGCGCTGGGAACTAGGGGCGCCGCGCGGAGGCGGCGGCGGCACCCCCTGGTGATGCTCTGTGCCCGCGAGGGGGACGCGGGATCCTTGGCGGCCGCGCTGGCCGTGCGGCTGCTCGAGCTCGACGCGATCAACGCGTGCGACGAGGCGTTTGGGTCGCGAGCGTTGCAGGCGACGAGGCCGTTGGCGTTGCCTGGTGTTGCCGCCGCGCGCAGCCCCGCAGCATATCGGCAACTCGACAGCGCGGCGTGCAGAACATCGACGTAGTGTGAGTGAAAAGGTGTATGCAGAGAGAGAAAGACAAAGAGGCTCTGTACTGCTCGTCTTCGTCATTCGTGCATGATAGGACCAGCTAAAAAAGCATAGAGATTAGAGTTTGAGTCGGAACGGTATGGGTAACACCAACGTAAAAAGCCAAAGCGTGCCACTGTGCACTGAGCGTGCATCATGAGTCGACAGGTCTCAGACTTTGGGCGGCCATAACTCGGTAACTATTAATGGTCCACCTGAAAACTCTTCGGACGTGGAGACGCGAGGGTTGCCCCCCCTTGCCCCACCACCTCGTGTGTGTGGAGAAGTTTACCTTACCTTACCTACCTCTTCGGATTTGGAACGGGCGCCCCGCGTCGCGCACTCGTCCCAACCGGGGGCCGCAGACTCGTTCTCTGCGCGCCAACGGCTGGTGACGCTGTGTTGCCCTTGAGCTAGTCCTTCCCCGGTCGCCTAGCCTCTGCGCTGTCTGGCGAACGCCTGTATGCCATGCGCGCGGACCACGCTTGCGTGGATACGTGGCTGGCAGGCTGACCCGGTGCGGGGGTAACCCGCGCACGGGGAAGCTTCACGGGTTCGAGTCGTCAAACATTAAGCAGCGGAGGTGTGCCGATGGGGACCGGGAGGCGGTAAGTCGTCGTCGCCCGGCGCTGCTTGCAGCACCATGGCGATGGCGCTAAGAGGTTCCTCTTTTCCGCGCCCCCCCCCCGCAAGGCGCGCGATACACACACGAGCGAAACCTTTTCCTTCGAAGCTCAGCGACGTAGCCGGGCGAGCAGAATAGGGCAGCCCTAGAGAGCACCTGGAGGCCGTTCAATAGAGCCCGTGTTATAGTCGAGAGTCGATCGCCGGCCGGCGCAGTGCTGCTCTGACAGCTCCGCCGGGCCGCCTCCGGGCCGCCGCCGCGGAGACGTGCACATAGGCAAGTTGGTATTTTCACATATGAACTTCAAAATAACATTGGCTAATCTAATCCTACTCATCACAACTCACCAGGAACACCACCACACTATAGGGTCATTGTATGTAGCCTTGCTTAGAAGGTTAGGTTTTGTGCAAGGTGTGCGTGAAGCGGTATGGCTCACCGTGGCGGTGTACCGTGTACGGTCTGTAGTCGGCCCCGGCAACACGGCGGGAGTCTATGACCCTCCGCCCCGTGGTTGGATGCTTTACGCCGCGCATTCCCGGCGACCCTTTACGGCTTTACGGCACACGCCACACCCGTGATGCTCGCGGGTCGCGCGGCTGTCGCGTTGGGCTTTTCTAGATCTCGCCTGCGCTGAGCGTGCGGGTGCCGCTCGGCGATTCATGAAGTGTAAAAACACTAAGCAGAGCCGCTGCGCCCCGCGCCCCGCCCGTCCCGCCCACCCCGCCCGCCACGTCCACGCCCCCCTCTCCCCCCTCGCCCACCGACCGCCGCCGTGGCGCCCACGGGCTGAGCCAGGGGCGCGCGGCGCGGGGCGCGAGGGCGACTGGTGGACAAACGTCGTTTGCGCCGCCACCAACCTCCCAGTTGCGGCGATGGGCAGCGCCGGCTGGCGGCAGGCAGGGCAGTTGCTGAGAGGCAGGCTGCTCACCCACGTGCACCGGGCCACTGCTTGCACTTTTGAATGCCGTGGGCGGTGGGGGGCTCCTCTACCCGTGTGTCCGGGTGCGTGGAGATGCGAGGGTCGCCCCCCCTTGCCCCACCACTTTGTGTGTGTGGAGAAATTTACCTTACCTTACCTTACCTTAGGGTCGTGACGGCATGGAGATGACGATTGACGCCTCCGATCTATCCCGGCCAGCTAGAGCTCTCGCCTGACGCCTCTTGCGCGCCGCGCTGTGCTGTGCCCCTTTTTCATCTCCCGCTCCAAGGCAAGACACAATCTCACGCAAATACCCAAATACTGTGTGTGAATACGAGACGAGAATGAGGTGTACATGCATGCGTGCGAAGGAGTGTTCTTGACGATGAGGCTGCTCACAAAACTGCCTCTCTCTGTGGCAAAGAAGGCTGGTGCTCCGGGGTCAGTATTGCACGCTCAGCAGCCATGGCGCAAAACCGTGGCAGCGCGGTCTCCGGCTTCTTCGCCCCGGCCCTCACGGCGCCTCCTTGCTGCCGCTCGAGGCGGGGGCCGAGTGCCTCCCGCGCGTGCCGGAGCTGGCGAGGCCGTTGCCCGAGTTTGCGATGTTCTTGAGCTGCATCCGCGCAATCTGCCGCAGGTTGACCGTCTGGAAGTCGTCGAGCGAGCCGAGCGAGCGGTTGCCCGGCGACTGGTCGGGCCCGGACGCCGCCGCGTCGACGTCCTCGAGGAGGAGTGACATCTCGCGCTGGTCGGCCGCGGTGGTGCCTCCGTCAGTGGCCTGGCTCGCCGTCGGCGTGTAGGGGGAGTACTGCTGCCAGAGCGGCGTGGAGTGGTCGAGCTGCGCGAAGAAGGGGTGGCTGAAGATGTCGGCGCAGCCCTGCTCATGCCCGAGCCGCTTGTCCGGGTCGAGGACGATCAGCTGCGAGAGCAAGTCCACCGCCTGCCACTAATGAACTAGGAATCAGACATGAATTAGATGCGCTGCGAGAGCAAGCCCGCCGCCTCGGGCGACACGTCGGAGGGGGAGAGCCGCTCGTACTCGCCGACGAGCACCTTTGCGAGATGTGAGGGAGATGTGAGGGAGATATGGGGGAGATATGGGGAGATATGATCTCGGAGGGGGAGAGCCGCTCGTACTCGCCGGCGAGCACCTTTGCGTAGATCTTTGTGGCGGTCGAGTCGCCGAAGGGCGTCTCACCCGCGAGGAGGTGATAGGCGACCTAATTAAGGAACCAACTACGATGAACCGATTATAATTAATTCGCGTCTCACCCGCGAGGAGGTGATAGGCGACCTAATTAAGTAACTTAACTACGATGAACCGATTATAATTAATTCGCGTCTCGCCCGCGAGGAGGTGATAGGCGACCTAATTAAGTAACTTAATTACGATGAACCGATTATAATTAATTCGCGTCTCACCCGCGAGGAGGTGATAGGCGACCTAATTAAGTAACTTAATTACGATGAACCGATTATAATTAATTCGCGTCTCACCCGCGAGGAGGTGATAGGCGACCACGCCGAGCGCCCAAAAGTCGACCCGCTGGTCGTGCCACTGGCGGCGCAGGATCTCTGGCGCGAGGTAGTCGGCGGTGCCAACCTCGAGCGAGTTGTGCTTGTTGGACGGCAAGCTGCTGCCGCCGGCGCCTTGGGACTCCTTGCCGGCCGCCGTGGGAGAGGCGGGCGGGTCGTCGACAGCGGAGAGCCCGAAGTCGGTCAGCTTGATGTGGCCGTCGCGCGTGATGAGCATGTTTTGCGGCTTGAGGTCGCGGTGGATGATGCCTGACGAGATGTGAGGGAGGTGTGGGGGAGATGTCATCTCGGGCTTGAGGTCGCGGTGGATGATGCCTGACGAGATGTGAGGGAGGTGTGGGGGAGATGTCATCTCGGGCTTGAGGTCGCGGTGGATGATGCCTGACGAGCTGTGAGGGGGGTGTGGGGGAGATATGGGGGAGATCTGGCCTGACGAGTGCAGATACTGCAGGCCGCACACGGCCTCTCCGAGGAAGAAGCGCGCGATCGCCTCCTCGAGGAAGCCCAGCGAGGAGAGCAGGGAGAAGCAGTCGCTGCACGGCGCGTACTCCATCGCCTGGGGCGAGATACGGGGAGATGTGGGGGAGGTGTGGGGAGATACGTGAGCACGGCGCGGACTCCATCGCCATGTACAGGTGGTTGGCGGTCGAGAAGGAGAAGAAGAGCTTGATGACGTACGGGGAGTCGGCGTGCGCCAGGATGTTCTTCTCGAGGTGCACTGCGCGGTTCATCATCCGCACCTAATTCGTTCATTATTAGGCTAGTCGACTAATTCATTAATTAAGCACTGCGCGGCTCATCCTCCGCACCGTGGTCTCCTTGCGCGAGAGAACCTTGATCGCCACCAGGTTATAGGTAATTAATAGTTCATTGAGAGTTCATTAGCCTGAGAGTTAACTAGAGAACCTTGATCGCCACCAGGTCGCGCGTCCGCTTGCGCTCGGCCAGCCAGACGTTGCCAAAGCCGCCGCGGCCGACCAGCTTCTGGAGGGTAAAGTCTCGGATGGACGTCCCTATCGGCATCGAGTCGGTATTAGTTCTTCATTCTCAACGACTCCTCGCCGAATTAACAACTACTAGTTCCTTTCGGCATCGAATCGCTCAGCAGCGTCGTGTTTGTGCCGCTCTTGGCGTCGGCAGGGTCTTGCAGCGAGAGGAGGTCCCAGTACACTTCGATCTTTTGCGAGACGAGCGCGTCCGCCTGCGACACGAGATGTGGAGGAGATATGGGGGAGGCACGGGGGAGAGATGATCTCACACGAGCGAGTCTCCGCCTGCGACACGAGATGTGGAGGAGATATGGGGGAGGCACGGGGGAGAGATGATCTCACACGAGCGAGTCTCCGCCTGCGACACGAGATGTGGAGGAGATATGGGGGAGGCACGGGGGAGAGATGATCTCAAACGAGCGAGTCTCCGCCTGCGACACGAGATGTGGAGGAGATGTGGGGGAGGCACGGGGGAGAGATGATCTCACACGAGCGAGTCTCCGCCTGCGACACGAGATGTGGAGGAGATGTGGGGGAGGCACGGGGGAGAGATGATCTCACACGAGCGAGTCTCCGCCTGCGACACGAGATGTGGAGGAGATATGGGGGAGGCACGGGGGAGAGATGATCTCACACGAGCGAGTCTCCGCCTGCGACACGAGATGTGGAGGAGATGTGGGGGAGGCACGGGGGAGATATGATCTCACACGAGCGAGTCTCCGCCTGCGACACGAGCTCCGCAAACGAGGCGTCCGAGAGGCCGGCGAAGTTGGCCCGCAGCTTGCCCTGGATGACAATCAGCCGGTAGACGAGCTGGATCGGGTCGGGCGCCTACGGGGAGAGGTGGGGAGAGATGGAGAGAGGTGGGGAGAGATGGGGAGAGATGGGGAGAGATGGGGAGAGATGGGGAGAGGTGGAGAGAGGTGGGGAGATGGGGAGAGGTGGGGAGAGATGGAGAGAGGTGGGGAGAGATGGGGAGAGGTGGGGAGAGGTGGGGAGAGATGGAGAGAGATGGAGAGAGATGGGGAGAGGTGGGGAGAGGTGGGTAGAGGTGGGGAGAGATGGAGAGAGATGGCGAGAGGTGGGGAGAGGTGGGGAGAGGTGGCGAGAGGTGGGGAGAGGTGGGGAGACGTGGGGAGAAGGGGGGGAGAGGTGGGGAAAGTTGGCGCAACAGTGCGAGCAGGTTGGGTAGATAAACGAGCTGGAATCGTGTGGTCGGGCGCCCATTAACCCCCGGCCGGCCTCATT
>NW_005194951.1:359705-360730 GCF_000372725.1 Emiliania huxleyi CCMP1516
GAGGCACGGGGGAGAGATGATCTCACACGAGCGAGTCTCCGCCTGCGACACGAGATGTGGAGGAGATATGGGGGAGGCACGGGGGAGAGATGATCTCACACGAGCGAGTCTCCGCCTGCGACACGAGATGTGGAGGAGATATGGGGGAGGCACGGGGGAGAGATGATCTCACACGAGCGAGTCTCCGCCTGCGACACGAGATGTGGAGGAGATATGGGGGAGGCACGGGGGAGAGATGATCTCACACGAGCGAGTCTCCGCCTGCGACACGAGATGTGGAGGAGATATGGGGGAGGCACGGGGGAGAGATGATCTCACACGAGCGAGTCTCCGCCTGCGACACGAGATGTGGAGGAGATGTGGGGGAGGCACGGGGGAGATATGATCTCACACGAGCGAGTCTCCGCCTGCGACACGAGATGTGGAGGAGATGTGGGGGAGGCACGGGGGAGATATGATCTCACACGAGCGAGTCTCCGCCTGCGACACGAGATGTGGAGGAGATATGGGGGAGGCACGGGGGAGAGATGATCTCACACGAGCGAGTCTCCGCCTGCGACACGAGATGTGGAGGAGATATGGGGGAGGCACGGGGGAGATATGATCTCACACGAGCGAGTCTCCGCCTGCGACACGAGATGTGGAGGAGATGTGGGGGAGGCACGGGGGAGAGATGATCTCACACGAGCGAGTCTCCGCCTGCGACACGAGATGTGGAGGAGATATGGGGGAGGCACGGGGGAGAGATGATCTCACACGAGCGAGTCTCCGCCTGCGACACGAGATGTGGAGGAGATATGGGGGAGGCACGGGGGAGAGATGATCTCACACGAGCGAGTCTCCGCCTGCGACACGAGATGTGGAGGAGATATGGGGGAGGCACGGGGGAGAGATGATCTCACACGAGCGAGTCTCCGCCTGCGACACGAGATGTGGAGGAGATGTGGGGGAGGCACGGGGGAGAGATGATCTCACACGAGCGAGTCTCCGCCTGCGACACGAGATGTGGAGGAGAGATGGGGGAG
>NW_005194951.1:360837-362899 GCF_000372725.1 Emiliania huxleyi CCMP1516
GGAAAGGGCGCCGAGTAGACGAACTCGATCTCGCGCCTGCAGGACAGCTCCAGGAAAGGTCTAGGAAAGGTCTAGGAAAGGGCGCCGAGTAGACGAGCTCGATCTCGCGCCTGCAGGACAGCTCCAGGAAAGGTCTAGGAAAGGTCTAGGAAAGGGCGCCGAGTAGACGAGCTCGATCTCGCGCCTGCAGGAAAGCTCCAGGAAAGGTCCAGGAAAGGTCTAGGAAAGGGCGCCGAGTAGACGAGCTCGATCTCGCGCCTGCAGGACAGCTCCAGGAAAGGTCTAGGAAAGGTCTAGGAAAGGGCGCCGAGTAGACGAGCTCGATCTCGCGCATCGTCTGCGCGATGCGCGACTTTCGCCGCTGCACGCGCGACACAAACTGCTTGAGCGCCGCGTCGGTGCGGCGGAGGCGGTCGCGGCAGGAGTGGTTGGCGGTGCAGAGGACGAGGTGCTTTGGCAGGTCCGCCTGCGAGGGGGACTTGAGGCGTGGGCGTGGGCTGGCCGTCACGACGAAGTGCGTTGGCCAGCCCCGCCTTTGAGAAGGACTGCTCGCAGATGCGGCACACGGCCATCTCTCCCCCTCTCTCCCCCTCTCTCCCCCTCTCTCCCCGCCTTTGAGAAGGACTGCTCGCAGATGCGGCACACGGCCATGCCCGCGTCGGCAGGAGAGTCGCCAGACACAGGCGAGTTCGAGGCCGACTCGGAGGTGGTCGCAGAGGGGAGGGTGCAGGAGCTCGCCTAATTCATTTCATCATTCATTCGGGGAGGGTGCAGGAGCTCGCCGAATTCAGTCATTACTTAATTGATTCGGGGAGGGTGCAGGAGCTCGCCGAATTCATTCATTACTTAATTGATTAGGGGAGGGTGCAGGAGCTCGCCGAATTCATTCATTACTTAATTGATTCGGGGAGGGTGCAGGAGCTCGCCGAATTCAGAGGACTCAACGCTGACTCTCTTTCAGCAATCACAGGCGGGGTGCAGCAGCGATGAAGAGTAGCCGTGGCGGACTCCCTCTCAGCAATCTCCGGCGGGGTGCGGGAGCCCACCCCGCTGCAGCCGGGCGGGCTGAAGTCGGTCGACGAGGAGGTCCGGCCGGGCGAGCCGGTCGGGAGCAGCTGCGCGGCGGCCTAAGTAGACTAGAAAAGGTCTAGGAAAGGTCTAGGACAGGTCGGGAGCAGCTGCGCCGCGACCTAAGTGGAGCAGACGAGCACTCGCACTCGCGATTCGTCATGCCGCCAGTCGGGAGCAGCTGGGCGGCAGGCCATCGCTGCGCGCACAGACTCGCGCGACAGCGCGGGCGGAGCCTCGGCCGGCGGCGGCGCCTCGCTGAAGAGAGAGGCCTCCTAGGAAGTGTCTAGGAAGTGTCGAAATAGTCTCCTAGGAAGCCGTCGCTGGAGAGAGAGGCCGCGCCTCGGCCCCCGCGCCCGCCCCCCCGGAAGAGTAGCGCTCGCCTGGGGAGATGCGGCGAGATTTGGGGAGAGAGAGGGGGGGGGAGGAGATGCCCCGGAGGAGTAGCAGCGCTCGCCAGCGACCAGCGCTGACTCGGCCTCGCGCGCAGAGCGGGCCGCCTACAGGAAGGTTCCCGGAGAGGTCCAGGAAAGGTCTGGGAAACGCGTCTCGTGTGCGGGAGCGGGCCGCCCGGTTGACCAGCCGCGCGGCGTCGGCGGGCGAGGAGCGGCCTGGCGACGAGCGAACGCGCGGGGAGCCGTACCCCCCGCTCGCCTAGTTGAGCACTCATTCCTCGTCCTCGCGCTCTCATAATGAGAGCGGGGTTGCTGTCTCCCGTCCGCTCGCCGCGGCGGCGGGAGAGCGCAGCAGCGGCCGGCGAGGCGATGCGCCGTACCCATGCCCTCTGCCGCGGGGCGAGGCGCCGGTCAGCGGGGAGCGGCGGACGGGCGCGGCGCCCTCCGTCCCCGCGGCGTCCGCCTCCTCGTCGGACCACTCCCCCTCTGCCGAGAGGGGCCGGGAGGGCTGCGGAGGGGCCTCGGAGCCGGCGGCGGCGGCGGCAGAGTGCGGCGAGGACGAGGCTTGCGAGAGGGGGGCCCCCTCCCCCGCCCCCTGC
>NW_005194951.1:364128-378377 GCF_000372725.1 Emiliania huxleyi CCMP1516
GCCCGGACCCCTCCCCCCCTCCTCCTCCTCGGGCTTGATCTCGTCGGCAGTGGCCTCGAAGAGCCGCATGTGCCTGTACAGTTCTTAGAAGGCTCCTAGAAGGCTCCTAGAAGGCTCCCAGAAGGCTCCTCGAGGAGCCGCGTGTGCCTGTATAGTGCGCACACCGTCCTCTGCCACGCTGTCTCATGCTCGCTCTCTACGGCGACGCGGCGCAAGTGCCGCAGGTTGAGCGCCGCCTAAGGAAGAGAGCGATGCCTCCCGTCCACTTGCGACTCAGAGGCGCACATGCCGCCCGGCGATGCGCCGCCTCGTGCCGCCTGCGCCAGACGTACTGCCAGATGTTTCGCAGCTCGTGCACGCGCCTAATTGATTAGCTAATTGGCCAGTCATTAACTATTAATTAGGCGGCAGATGTCTCGCAACTCGTGCACGCGCAGAGGCTTCATCAGGTAGGCGTCCGCCCCCGAGAGTATGCACCTGGCGACGCGGCGACACTTGTGGAGCGGATTCGGGCCCCGTGGGGGGTGCGGGACCTGCCCTCTTCACACCTCTCGACGAGGTCGATGGACTCGTAGGCGGAGATGAGGACGACAGCGAGCGTCTTCCTAGAAGGTTCTTAAGAAGGTTCCTAGAAGGTTCTTGAGGCGGAGATGAGGACGACAGCGAGCGTCTTCCGGATCTCGCGGATCTGGAGGAGCAGGTCGTAGCCGGACATGCCCTCCATCATCACCTGTTCACAGCTAGAGGTGTGAAGAGACCCTGCCCACAGCAGCCGTCCGACATGCTTTCCATCGTCACGTCGCTGAGGACGAGGTTGATGCTCTTGTCCCTGCGGGTGAGGTAAGGTGAGGTGAGGTACGGTGAGGTGAGGAAAGGTGAGGTACCCTTCTCCGCACACGCAAAGTGGCGGGGCTGGCGGGGCTGGCCTGCGGATGATCGCGATCGCCTCCTCGCCCGAGCTCGCCACGCGCACGTCCTTGTATTTGCACTGCTCGCACAGCAGCAGGATCGACTCGGCCTGGAGGGCGTCGTTGATGAATCGTTAATTAACAGCTCATCAGTCCATTAATGGGATCGACTCGGCCTGGAAGGCGTCGTCCTCGACCACGAGCAGCTATTAATTAACTATTAATTAACTATTAATTAACTATTAATTAATAGGCCTGGAAGGCGTCGTCCTCGACCACGAGCAGCTGGCACAGCTCGGGACCCGGCACCGACAGCTCGCCCGCCGCCTAGACACTTCCTAGACACCTCCTAGACACCTCCTAGACACGATGCACCGGCAGCTCGCCCGCCGCCTGCAACTCCACCTTTGTCCCCTCCACCTCCCGAACCACCTCGTCCTTCTCCTCGGTCTTCTTGCTGCGCAGCTTGCTCTTGAGCGCGGAGTAGCGGCGGTTGCGACGGCGCAGCTCGCCCCGAAGCGCCGCGCACTCCTCGATCCACTTGCTCAGCTCGCCTAGACACTTCCTAGACACTTCCTAGACACTTCCTAGACACTCCTCGATCCACTTGCTCAGCTCGCCCTGCACGACCTCCGCCTGGAGACGCAGCGCCAAAGGCCGCGACACGCCACCGCCGCTGCTGCCCTCCCCGCCGCCGCAGCCGGCGCCGCTGCCCTCGCCACCGCCGCCGCCCTCATCGACACCGCCGCCGCGCTCGCCGCCGCCGCCGCCTCCCCCAGCGCCGCCGCCGCCGCCCTCGTCGCCGCCGCCGAGCGAGGTTACCTGAGGGAAGCCGAGGTGGCGTCACGAGACGCGCGGCGCTTGTTTTTCTTTTTCGCCTGCCTCAGAGCTCCGCAGCAGCGAGCGCGCCAGATCCGCCGCGGCAGCTAGCGACACCTCCGCGCGAGCCGTCGCCTTGGTGGCCTCCACCTCGGCGGCCGCCTCCACCTCTGCCGCCGCCAGCGAAGCCTTGGACGGCTGCTCGGCTCGCGGAGTGCTCGGCAGACTGGACGACTTGGCGCCGGGCGGTTCGGGCTTGCCTCTCGAACCCGGCGTCCACGCGGCGGCGGCGCCTTCCGCCGACGACACGGAGGCGCTGCTGCTCAGTGTCCGGATGGAGACTCCAGATTGAGACGCCGGCGTCGATGTCGTCGACTTTCCAGAGCTGACGGCGGAGGCGTTGGAATTGTTTAGGCTTCCCGGTTTGCCGCTCTTGCCCGGCGACGACGCGCGGTGCTGCCAGCCGCCCCGCCGCATCGGGCTGAGAGTCCGACGAGCTAGAGATTGCGGTAGGCAGGTGAAGCAAGAGAGAGAGCCTTCGCCGCAAAAGAATTCATGGGTTTTTTTCTTCTTTTTCAGATCTGAAAAATGCTCCCTCTCCAAAGTTTCCCTTTATTTCGGAGAGTCAGATGTGTTTTGTTTTCTCTTTTTCAGATCTCCGAACGCCGGCGCAAGGCCCGGGCTCGATCCCTGACTGTTGTACGCCTGATGCAAATGCTCCGCCTGACTCTCCTCTCGCTCCTCTGCGCCCTCGCGGCCGGCCTCAGCGTCGGCACGCCCAGTTTGGCGGCTCGCGCGCCCGCGCGCGCCCCGGCAGCGGCGCTCGTTGACGTCGGAGCCGTGAGCGATGTGTCATCGCTGCTCGCTCTCTTTCCGTGGGACGTCGGCTACGATTCCGCTCGGCCGGTCGCCACCGCCGCCAGCACCTTCGACGGCCACGAGAACGACATCGCTTTCCAGGCGTTTCTCCTCATCGGCTTTCCGTGCGCTGTTACTTGGTTCTTTCTGAAGACGCCCGCGGACTAAACTCGTGTTGCTTGCAAACTCGTGTCAAATTCCTCCACGGCGACGCCCTCCCGCGATGCGTTAACTCCGGCGATGCGCTTCCTCCGCGGCGATGCGCTGCTCCGAGGACTCGAGCGCTTTATGTCGGCAGCCCTTGGCGCGCGCGCCTGCCGCCTGTGGCTGTGCAGCCGCTTTTGCGCATCCATGTACCCATACGCTATGCCCATACGTGTTTGGGTCTGGCCACTTCGATGCCATGAAAGAAAGCTAGACGCCGTGTGCACGCAAAAAACGTAGTAAATGTGTGGACACACCGCCGCCGCGCCGGTCAACTCCCGCCGCCGCTCGCTGAGGTGGCCGCCACCCGCACAACGACCTCCCGAAGCAGCTTGCGCCCGCTGCGCCCCGCCGCCGAGGAGACAATCGCGTTGCCCGAGGAGATCCACACGCGGCGTGCAAGCGAGGGCAGCTCTGGCGAGCGGAGGGACAGCTGCAGCGAGATGTCGGACTCGAGCTGCCACGCTCCAGACTCCTCGCCCCAGCGGAGCACGTTCTCGCCCTCGATCCGCACGCTCTCGCTTATCCGCTCGCCAACACGCACGCGGCCGCGAATGATCCGCACGGTGAGCGAGCGCGCGTCGCTCCGCTCGACCACCATCTCCAGCAGAGGCTGAACCGTGAGGGAGAAGAAGCTTAGCGGCTCGAGCTCGCAGGCAAAGCCGCCGCCTTCCATCGGCGTGGCTGACGCCGGGTGTAGCAGCGTCACATCGGACCGCGGCGAGCGGAGGAAAGCATCGATGCCGTCGTCCAGGCCAGTCTCCACGACGCGGCTCCGGCCCGAGAGCTCGACGCGGCCCTGCTGCGGAGGCGGCTCTGCGGTGGCAGCGGCGGCGGCGGCGGCGATCGGCCTCTCGATGCGTGGGCGCGTCGAGGGGAGCAGACAGGGCGCGATGAGCAGGACGTGCAGCATGCACATCGAGGGCTGTGAAGCCCAGGGCTCGCACCTCAGCCTCTCACAGCGCACGGCGGCGCGCGAATATAGTCAGAGGCTGCGCAGGCCGTCTCGTTTGCAGAAAAAACGGTGATCCCACAACATGTGACAAAAGCTGCGCCGCCTCGCGCGCAAAGTCGCGCGCGGCAGCGTCGACCGCACGGCCTACTCGCCCAAGTACTCGCTCTCTTTTATGTCCCACCATGCAGAGCGCATCTCTCTCTCTGTTGTGCGAGGCGTGAACCGCGCCATTCGCTCTCACCTGGCAACCCTGTCTGCACGTCTCGCGCGCGCGTGAACAGGGCTCCAGGCCCCAAATGACGTGTGAGTGTTAGAGTTGTTTGGTATTGCTAAAAATCTCTCTCTCAACATGTGCCAAAACGGCGGCTCCGGCCGCGGCACCTCTCGATGGGTTCCACTTTCTACGCTTCCACTTTCTACGCACACCCACACGCACAGGGGCCGAGAGTGGGGGTCTCACGTATAGATCACATACCAACAAGATCTCATACCCTCTCACGAGACACAGGCCCTAACCGCAAACACCGGGGAAGGGGCGCTTGGGAGCGGGGGCGGGGGCATGGGCGGGGGCGGGGGCGGCGGCGGCGGGGTCGTCATCATCAGCCGCCTGGCGTAGTACGAACCTCGACATTCCGCGCAAGTTCCTGGATGCACGGAGGTCGCAGCGACCTGCTGACGAGGCGATCAAAGTCGATGCTCGCAAGAACGGACGGTCGCGCCAAGCGGTGCTCGCGTAGCTCTGACTGACGCGCTGAGCAACGAACGCTGAGCAACGAACGCTTCCAACTTTGGAGGACGGACGAAACTTCCTTGATGTAGCCATATTGTGGCGCATTTTTTTCTTTTTTGGCGACAGAAGATTACTCGTACATTCTCGGCCTGGCTGACCGTCGGCCTCGCTGCCTCGCTTCTGCAGCAAAACACAGCTAAAGGCGGTGTCGCACGAGTACGATGACAGAGTCCCCCAGGCTGACCTCGGACGAAGCCGCCAAGACCCTCCTCGACCTGCCTGAGGACCTCCTCGCGCTCGTTATCGCGAACGTCGGCCTGGGCTCCATCCAGGTAGCCGCCTGCTCCCTCCTCGCGACCGCCCGCTTCTTTTCCGGTGCCGGGCAAAACGCGCTGAGGAGTGGCTCCCGCCTCTGCTGCGCCGCGGCTCTCGGCTGCTCGCCTGCTGAGGTGGAGTCTGTCTGTGGATCATCGGCAGACAGTCCGTGCTCTTTCAGCTGGCTGCGCGACACCGCCTTTGTTGCCAAGACGCACTCCACTGCGCGCTCCATCGCCGCGACAAACCACACACTGGTCGCATTTGGCGGCCAGCTGCTCGCGTTTGGCGGCAACGAGGCCGGCCAGGTCTACAGCCCGAGCCCACTCCCAGACCAGCAACAATGTCGACAGTTTTTAGCTGTTGCCTTCGCAGTGTAGCTGTTGCCTTTCTCAGTCCCGGAGCCACTAGCACTCCGTCGCTGTCTCATCCAGCCTCCCGATCCCCCACCCAAACCGCAGGTCGGCACTGGACACGTGTCTGCCTTCACCTCGACCATCTGCGGGCCGATGCAGACGTTCGATGCCACCGCGTTCGTGGCGCGGCAGCAGCGGCTCGTCGACGGAGTCGACACGTCGCTCCTCGCGGCGGTCGCGCTGCCCGCGGCTGGCGACGTCTCTGCTGGCCGAACGCACTCGCTGGCGCTCACCCTGCAGGGGGAGGTCTACGCTTGGGGTAGCAACGTGCACGGCCAGCTGGGCCTGCCAGTCGCGCAGACTCCGTCGCCCGCGCGTACTTCGTCTCCATCCCCGTTGTCTTTGAGTAGGCCTTGCGGCCGAGAAGCCTCACCCACAGCCGCGCCTGCTCTGTCTGACCAGCGCCGTGGAGGCGGCGTTGGAGGCCGAGGAGGCGGCAGCGGAGCCGGCAGAGGCGGAGGCGGCAGAGGGGCTGGCGGCAGAGGCGGAGGCGCAGCGGAGGGGGCGCGCGAGCGGCGCGACCTGCCCATGGGCGCTCCGTCAGCCGGTTGGGGGTTGAGCACTTGCCTAGACAGTTCCTAGACACTACCTAGACACTTCCTAGGCGCTCCGTCAGCTGGTTGGGTCGAGCGCGATAGTGGTGCAAGTTGCGGCGGGCCACTTGCATTCGGTCTTCCTGCTCCGGACGGGCGCTGTATATTGCTGCGGCGCCGGCAGCGCAGGCGAGCGGTTGGCGACGGGGACGAGGGTGCAGATGGGAGGGCACCTGAGACGCTCCGAGATTGCGCGAGATCAGGCGAGCTGGGTGACGGGCGGCTCTCCGACTCGGCGACGCCGCGGCGAGCGCTCCTCGACCTGCCTGCGCGGGCGGTGGCGGCGGGCGGCTTCCACACTCTCGCCCTCGGGGAGGACCGGGCGGTCTACGGCTGGGGGTTGAGCACTTGCCTTGGACAGCTCCTGGACGCTTCCTAGACACTTCCTAGGCGGTCTACGGCTGGGGGTCGGCGGCGTGCGGCCAGCTAGGGCGGTGGCGGCCGCACGAGGCGTTCCGCCCCCTCCCCACTCTCGTCGCGGCGGTCTCGTCAGCAGAGGCTTTCCCTTGCCCAGCACGCCGCGGGGGGCTGCCCAAGATAGCGGCGGTCTGCGCAGGCGCGCACCACTCGCTCGTCTCCCCATCTCTCCCCATCTCTCCCCATCTCTCCCCACCTCTCCCCACCTCTCCCCACCTCTCCCATATCTCCCCCATCTCTCCCCATCTCTCCCCCATATCTCCCCCATATCTCCCCATATCTCCGCAGGCGCGCACCACTCGCTCCTCCTCACCCAGAACGGCGCCGTCTGGTCGTGCGGGAAGGGGACTGCCGGCGCGCTGGGGCACGGCGGGCGGGCAGACAGCGCCGCGCCGCGCGCAATTTCAGCGCTCAAGGGTTTGCGGGTGGTCGCGATGGCGGCGGGGCAGGCGCAGTCTGCGTTCGTGGTGCGGACATTGACGTGTCCCGGACATGTCGTGGACGTGTCGTGGCGTCCGACAGGCGCACTCCGCGTTTGTGAGCGAAGACGGCGCCCTCTTCACCTGCGGCGCGTGTGCCAACGGACGGCTAGGCACACAGCACCCGCCATGTCCATGCCTCCCCGTATCTCCCCCACATCTCCCCCATATCTTCCCCATATCTCCCCCATATCTCCCCTTCCCCACATCTCCCCACATCTCCCCACATCTCCCACCCTCGAGATCCTCCTCCGCAATGTCCTGGACACGTCCTGCAGGAGTCCACGCCACGCATCCGCCGACGGTGAGCGAGGGAGGCGCCCGGTCGGCTGCCGACGCCGTCACATCTCCCCATATCTCCCCCATATCTGTCCATCTCTCCCTAGGCGCCCGGTCGGTTGCCGACGCCGCGACGAGTGCACCGCGCCGCATGTGCCCGCGCCTTTGCTCTCACTCTCACTCTCACTCTCTCTCTCTCTCTCTCTCTCTCTCTCTCTCTCTCTCTCTCTCTCTCTCTCTCTCTCTCTCTCTCTCTCTCTGGCTCTCCCCCCCCCCCCCCCTCCTCTGTGCCCGCGCCCTTGCGCGCGTGGGCCTTTCCGGTGAGCCTCCCGTGAGGTCGGGAGCTCCGTAGGTGCTGCCCCCTCCGAGATCAGACCTCCCCACCTCTCCCCATCTCTCCCCACCTCTCCCCACCTCTCCCCACCTCTCCCCACCTCTCCCCACCTCTCCCCACCTCTCCCCACCTCTCCCCACCTCTCCCCACCTCTCCCCATCTCTCCGTAGGTGCCCCCTCCCTGCGCGCGTGCTGCTGCCGGAGGGGGTCTGCGCTGCCCAGGCGAGCTGCGAGCCTCCCTCGGGCCACTCCGGCGGCGAGCGAGCTTGCCTTCTCAGATTGCCCTCTCAGAGCTTCGGTTGGAGCCCTCCCCGCAGGTGGCCGCCGGCATCGACCACACCGTCGTGAGGTCGCGTGACGGCCGCATCCTCACCTTTGGGAGGGGGCAGGCCATGTCTCCCCACATCTCCCCACATCTCCCCACATCTCCCCACATCTCCCCACATCTCCCCATATCTCCCTCGCATCCTCACGCTCGGGGGCCACATCTCCCACCTTAGGCGGGGCAGCTCGGCACCGGGGACCGCAAGGACCGCGCCGCTGCCTTTGAGCTGCCCATGCCGCCGCCCGCCGCCGCCGAGGACGCCGAGGACGCCGCCACCGCCGCCACCGCCGCGCTGTCCGCGCCGCGCGACGAGGAGGACGCCGCCACGCCGGCAGGTTGCTCTCGAGGCCCGGGCGGCGCTCGCGCGCGGGGGGGAGGAGGCGTGGAGAGCGGCTCGGCTCCGCAGCCCACTTGCCGCGTCTGCTCGCGCTGGTAGCTCGGTAGGGCATGCTCTAGCTTGGTAGCATGCTCTCCTAGAGTCGCGGCACGCGGGGGTGTGCGTGGGACCGCGACCGGGAGAGCGAGAGGAGCCGCGCACCCGCAGCCGGCCGCGGGACCCGTGTGGCGTGTGGGCGCCGGGGGACGGTCGGCGGCTGAACCTGGGTCTCGATGTGTGTTGCCCATCGCATATTAATCGCCCCTTGGCACGCAGCAAAAAAATGGCAGACATCATATCGGCATGTGCTCGCGCGCATGTGAGCCATGAGCATGCCGCCCATCGGCCCCGGCTGCATAGTACACCCTCGAGCGACTCTCGTCTCTCCGCCTCCGCCATCCCCCCCCTCCTCCTCCCGCCCAGCCCATCGGCTTGGGGGTGGGGTGAGGGGAGCCATGCACACAAGGAGCGCCGGCGCCGTGGCTGCGCCATATCCCCCGTCCCTCTCCTCCTCCGCGGCGTCTAGTTCTCGGCGGCGGGCTCGGGGCTCGGCGCGTCGGCGTCCGCCTCGTTGGCCGGCTCGTCGACGAAGACCGACTCGAGCCCAAAGATGACGTCCTGCGCCGCCTCCTCGCGCGCCTACAAAAGAAACACAAACGATAAAAAAGAAAAAGATCGCCGTCCTGCGCCGCCGCCTCGCGCGCCTTGCGCTCCGCCTCCAGCCTCTCCTGGTACTTGGCCGCCGTCGCCTCGGCCTCCTCGAACACCTTCTCGCGCTTCTTGAGCATGTCTCCCGGCTCGGACTCGAGCGTCTTGGTCGACAGGGCGACGCGCCCCTTAGACTTGTCCTGAGAGATGACCATGCACTTGATCGGCGCGCCTACAGGCAGGCAAGTGGGATCTGCAAGGCAGGCAAGTGGGATCTGCAGGCAGGCAAGTGGGATCTGCAGGCAGGCAAGTGGGATCTGCAGGCAGGCAAGTGGGATCTGCAGGCAGGCAAGTGGGATCTGCAGGCAGGCAAGTGGGATCTGCAGGCAGGCAAGTGGGATCTGCAGGCAGGCAAGTGGGATCTGTAGGCAGGCAAGTGGGATCTGCAGGCAGGCAAGTGGGATCTGCAGGCAGGCAAGTGGGATCTGCAGGCAGGCAAGTGGGATCTGCAGGCAGGCAAGTGGGACCTGCAGGCAGGCAAGTGGGATCTGCAGGCAGGCAAGTGGGATCTGCAGGCAGGCAAGTGGGATCTGCAGGCAGGCAAGTGGGATCTGCAGGCAGGCAAGTGGGATCTGCAGGCAGGCAAGTGGGAGGGATCTGCAGGCAGGCAAGTGGGATCTGCAGGCAGGCAAGTGGGATCTGGAGGCAGGCAAGTGGGATCTGCAGGCAGCCGCACGCACTCGGAGCAGACATCGAGTGGCCGGGCAGGCGCATCTCGTTGGCTCTTGGGGGCTCCCCCCCCCCCCCCCTCCCCCCCCTTCTCACCGAGCGGCAGCACCGACGCGACGTCCGAGATGTGGTCGCACGAGATCTGAGAGATGTGCAGCAGGCCAGACATGCCCCCCAGGTCGACGAAGGCGCCGTAGGGCTTGACGGCGGTCACGACGCCGGCGAGGACGGAGCCGACGTTGAGGTTGTTGATCGTCTGGTCGACCATCGCCTGAGATGGGGAGAGATGGGGAGAGATGGGGAGAGATGGGGAGAGATGGGGAGAGATGGGGAGAGATGGGGAGAGATGGGGATGTGGGGGGATGTGGGGAGATGTGGGGAGAGGTGGGGAGAGGCGGGGAGAGGTGGGGAGAGGTGGGGAGAGGTGGGGAGATGTGGGGAGATGTGTTGATCGTCTGGTCGACCATCGCATGCGAGCAGCACGCCGCCCCCTCGCATCAGATCTCCCCATATCTCCCCATATCTCGCCGCCCCTCGCATCAGATCGGCCTCTCTTCTCTCGTCTGGTCCCCGCCACGAGGGGCAGGACCAAAGCCCCCCCCCCCCCCCCGCCGCCGCCGCCTCTCCCTCCGTCTCTCCCCCCGCCTCTCCCTCCGCCTCTCCCTCCGTCTCTCCCTCCGCCCCAAACGGCGGCGTGCGGCGTGAACCCGCCGGCCGTATCTCCGCCGCACCACCCGCCGCAAGCACTCGGGCTGCCCTCTCGCCACTCCCTCTCGCCACTCCCTCTCGCCACTCCCTCTACCTCTCGCCACTCCCTCTCGCCTTGCGGTGCGACACCACCAGCCGGTTGTTTTCGCGGTCGACGTCGAGGAACTTGACCTTGAGCGGCTGCCCGACGAGCTCCTGTGGGGGAGATGTGGGGGAGATGTGGGGGAGATGTGGGGGAGATGTGACCTTGCGAGGCTGCCCGACGAAAAGGCCGCTTTGGGCGGGTTCTGGCCGGGCAAGTAGTGCGAGATATGGGGAGAGATGGGGAGAGATGGAGAGAGATGGGGAGAGATGGGGAGAGATGGGGAGAGATGGGGAGAGATGGAGAGAGATGGGGAGAGATGGGGAGAGATGGGGAGAGATGGAGAGAGATGGGGAGAGATGGGGAGAGGTGGGGAGAGGTGGGGAGAGATGGGGGAGAGGCTGCCTCGGGCGGGTTCTGGCCGGGCAAGTAGTGCGAGCCGGGCAGGAAGGCGCGCAGCCCCTCAACCTACAGCGTGGCGGGATGGAGGAGGGGGTGAGGGGGGGCGGCGGGTTTGGCGGTGGCGGGCATCGGGCTGTGGGGCAGGACGCGAATAGAGTCACAGGATGTGCACGCCACGCGGCTGCACGCCACGCGGCTCCCCGTGAGGAGGGGCTCGCAACCACACTCCCTCTCCCGTCTCTTGCCGACCGCTGGCACACACTCACACACACACTCACCGTCACTATCGCCCCGCCGCGGTTCACGGCGGCGACGGTGCCCTCGACGGCCTTGTCCGCGGCCATCATCTCCGAGACCTGGTCCCACGCCTGCGGTGCAGCGGGGACACCCTCAGCCTCCTCTGCTCCTTTCCCCGCGTGCCCCCCCCCCCCCCTCCTCCTCCAAAACCCTGCCCCCTGCGCCGGTTGCGCCGGCCCCTCAGCCCCCCCCGCGCGCGCGCGCGCGCCCTTCGTCCCGTTGGCACCCCCACCACACCCCCACCAGCGCGCGGGGAGGGAGGCGGCCGCGCCTGGACAGTCAGGATCTTCCGGCGCGAGAGCAGCTGCTGCCCGTTCTCGTCCTCGCGAGACACGATCAGGAACTCATACGACGCGCCGAGGTCAAAGACGTCCTCGGGCCGCATGGGCTTCTCGAGGGCGGCCTCGCCGATGGGGCAGTAGGCGGAGGACTTGACGCCGATGTCAATCAGCACGCCGTTGGGCTCGAACCCGAGCACCGTCCCCGTCACCGAGTCGCCCCGCGAGAAGGAGGCGATGTCGCCCACGCCCGCCTCGAGGTCCGCGTATGAGATGGCGTCCTCCTGCGGCGCCCAGCCGCCCTCGGGCTCGTACGCGACGCCGTAGCGCGAGCGCATCCGCTCGAGCTTCGACATGCGCCCCGGCACCGCGATCGGCGGGTCGGTCGTCATGACCGCCCGCGCAACGCCGCCACGGCTGCCGACCGCCGGCAGCCGCGCGCATCGCTCAGCGCCCGCCGCGGCGACCGCTGCGGCGGCGGCCAGCTCGGGCAGCACGCCGGTGGAGCAGACGGGGGGCGGGTGCGCAGCCGGCGACCAGGCCAGCACGTGCGTGGTCAACAACATGAGAGCCGCGATCCTGGAGCTGAGATCTCTCCCAGCGCCGCACGATTTCTCGGAATTTTCCCGGTTTCTTTTCGAGAGCGTCAGAGGTTGCTACCTACCTAGAGGTTGTTTGTTGTGCCGTTGTTTGTTTCTCTTGGC
Source organism: Emiliania huxleyi CCMP1516 (assembly GCF_000372725.1). Lineage (NCBI taxonomy): Eukaryota > Haptophyta > Isochrysidales > Noelaerhabdaceae > Emiliania > Emiliania huxleyi. The sequence continues at coordinate 375,985 of NW_005194951.1, forward strand.
ACCTTGGAGTGCTGGGGGGGGCGACAGGGAGGATGTGGCCCTGAGTTATGTGTACGCCGACTCAGGGTGTGTGGCAGCCATGCCATCATCTTGGGTTAGTCCATGCATCCCAGGATGCAATGTGGCATCTGAGGATGCGCAATGCATCAGGAACATGAGCGCGTTGTCGGATTTCCCCCCTATTTTTCGATCGACACTCAAGTGTCCGAGTTTTTTTGCCGAACCCGAAGCCGAAATAAAAACCAGTCTTACACATACAACCGATCGTCCATAGTGTAGTAAAGTCAGCACATTAGCACAAGGGCTAAGTGCCCCCCACCATCATTCACTGGCTCCCAGTTCAATCACCATCAGTAGTATTCCACAGACGACAGAGTAAATAGTCACATCACACTTACATAGCATAGCAGCTGAGATTAGCATAGATTCAGAGTCTCCACTCCACAACTTTGATCCAAGGGCTGCCTCACACGCCGCTCAAGTCTTTATAATTTAACTTGCATTTTAATCATTAAATGCCAAGCATCTTGGTCGTCTTGGAGGATGCGCGAAGCATCTTCAGATGATTCGAGCATCCCAGGATGCTCCGGCATCTTAGAGTTGAAAAAAACATCTCGAGAGATGCTCGAGCATAGGCAAGACACTCCTGCTCCCTCCCTCGTCTCGCCCTGCGCGTCTGCTCCGCCTCCACATCGTCTGCCCTGTGTCGTCTGGCGACGGGTCCTCCATAGTCGGTTGAGGTCGCCGCCCTCCTCGTGCCTCTTCCCAACGTTCCCTCGGCGGCCGATGCCGTCTGCTCCGACTCCGCCGTCCCAGGGTCTGCCCTGCTCTCGTCTGCGCTAGTTTCTGCTTCGTCCTCACTGGTGTCCCGCCTCTTCTTTCTCCTCTTCTTGTATGCTTTGTACATTGCGTCGATTCCTTTTCGCGTGAGCACCAGCTCTAAGCCCGCCCAGCAGCTGAACCGCTCCCTAAGTCGAAGGAGCATCATCAGTCTCCCCCACTTCGCTCGCTGCCGACTGTCTCCGCTCCCTCCCGCTTGGGCCGCCGTCGCGGCCCTCGTTCGTCCCACTGGCTGTTGGCCTGTTCCCACCGGCACGTTACCTCCATTATTCCTCCTCCTCTGCGACTCCCTCAAGGCTGGCCGGGCCTCCTTCCACCCAGCGTGCAGCGAAGAGCTTCCCCTCCAGTGCTCAAACTTTACCGGTATGGGAGTTTTTGGGTAATCAAACCCAAGGCCTGCACTAATCAAAAAGTGGTACGGGATACCCCAGTTGCCACGGAAATCAAAGCGAGTCGGAGTGTGCCTTCTTGGCAAAATCGGCAAAATCGGCAAAATACCTGGAAAAACCCCGGGTATCTATACCCGCGGGTTAAACCCGCACTTTTGCATGGTTTCGCCCCCGGGACCACACCGACAGCCCGCGCTACAACTAATGAAAACCCCGCATACCACTTTCGCAGACCACTTTCTTTCGCATACCACTCCAAAACTTTAAATCAAAATATCCACCAAATACCGGTCTCATACCGGTCGGTAAAGTTTGAGCACTGACCACTGTATATAATCCCCTCAGCCACTCGTCACTCGATGACGATGTGTTCCTCTCTCTTCATTTTACGGGGAGCGGACCGTGAGTTGAGGAAATCGGGGGACGCGACCCACTTCGCCACAGACGGTCCCGCGCCTCGCCGCTATGTTTGCGGCACGCCCCGTACCGTCCGCTGTGCCGCGTTTTTTGTCCGGAGTGAAAAGTCCAACGCGCTCGTCGGTGGCGGCTTCCCCCAACCTGCGCCGCGCTCGGCGAACCTCGACAGCGCTTTCGGTGGCATGCAGCTCTTTGCGACAGAAGCCTGGAGAGCAGCTCCTCTGCTGCTCACACGCTCTGCACAGTTGGCACAGCCTACTGTGCGGCTGCCACAGCTGTTGACAGCGATGGGCTCGCCCTCACTGGCCCTCAGTCACTTGTGCTGCGGCTTGTGTGAGCGACACTGCTCGGCGAACTGCCGGCACAAACCACGCTACCAGCGCTTGGTCACATCGGCCCCGAGGTCAGATCCTTCTACTCTGTTGATGACAAGACTTGTCTACTGGCTGGAGCCGAGCAGGAGGGCCCAGCGCACAACCCCTGGTCAACTCAGGGTCCACAGCACACCCTCTATTATGCGCGCCGTAGGCCTCATCATCGTCCATGTGGAGATTGAGTGTGGGGATTTTGTGTACTCTGCTCACGTATACCCGTGTGTCACAGACGTGATATGCTCCCGGCGGACCGTGAGAAGTCCTACCGGCTCGATTCTTCACAGCAACCAAGTGTCGGGCCGGCGCCGCGTGGTCCTCGCGCGCCCAAGCTGCAAGAGCCAGCGAGGGAGAGCTCCCCCCCGTCAACAGCTGT
>NW_005194951.1:378477-412030 GCF_000372725.1 Emiliania huxleyi CCMP1516
TGTGTAGGGGAGGGGGGCAACTTTTCCGTGGTGTTCTTGGTTCGTATAAATTTTCACTGCTGATTCTGTTCTTCCCGATGGGCGCTGTATTTTCGGCTGGCGGATATACTTCTCCCTCCCTCGCTGGCCCTCCCCCTCCCTCGCTGGCCCTCTCCCAGCCGGATCACGCGGTGGCGCCCACCCCCTTGATCGACGAGACGGCGTCGGCGGCGCCGGCGGCCGCCGCGCGCTCCTTGTTCCAGTACGCCTTCGACACGACCTTCGAGCGGTCGACGCGGTGCTGGTACTTGTTTGCAACCTCGGTCACCTCGGTCATCAGCCCGGCTGCCGACTCGAGCAGGGTCGGCTCGAGGCCGAGCATCTTGAACTTGCGGTTCGAGACGTCGAGCTCGTTCTCGGCAGCCTAATAGTTAATTAACAGTTAATGAACCATGAATTCGCCTCACCAACCAGCTCGTTCTCGGCAGCCTCGTTGCGCGGGTTCTCCGTCAGCTGCATCTCGACCCCGGTCAGGTCCGAGACGATGCGCGCGACGTCTCGCACGCGCGCCGTCTGCGCGACTTGGTTGAGGATCTCGACGGCACCCCAGTCGGGCTTTGGCTCGGGCGGGTTGGCGACGGCGAGCTCTATGCACTTGCACGTGTCCTTGATGTGGATGAAGGCGCGCGTCTGGCCGCCGGTGCCGTACACCGTGAGGGGAATCCCACACGCCGCCTGCATCAGGAAGCGGTTGAGGACGGTGCCGTACTCGCCGTCGTAGTCGAACCGGTTGACCAGCCTACCAGGTGGGTTCGGGTACCGTGGGGGTAGAGGGTGCGTTCGGGTACGTGGGGTGAGGGAGGGTGGATTCGGGTACCGTGGGGGTAGGGGAGGGTGGCTTCGGGTACCGTGGGGGTAGGGGGGGAGAGGGTTCGGGTACCGTGGGGGTGGGGGAGGGTGGGCTGCCTCTCGTCCCGCGCGGTGAGGTCGGTGTTCGTTCCCCAGACGATGCCTTGGTGGAGGTCGGTGAGGCGGAGGAGGTCGTTCTTCGCGTAGAACTGGAACAGCGTCGCGTCGAGGCACTTTGTGGCGTGGTAGACCGAGCCCGGGTACGCCGGGTGCAGGATGGACCTCTCCCGCCCGCCTGCAGGACATGTCTCGGACGTGTCATGGACGTGTCCTGGACGGGTGCAGGATGGACCTCTCCCGCCCGCCAGGCAGCTGCACGTCGATGTAGCCCTCGGGGATCTCGCCGCCGGAGTTGCCGTAGCCGTAGACGCCCATCGTGCCGAGGTGGACGAGGTGGATGTCGAGCCCCGACTCGACGATCCCGCACAGCACGTTGTGCGTCGCGCGCACGTTGTTGTCCACCGTGTACCGCTTCGTCGCCGGCGTCTTTTGCGAGTACGGCGCCGCGCGCTGCTCTGCGAAGTGGATCATCGTATCGGGGCGCTCCTCCCGCATCATCTGGACGAAGCGGTCGTACTCGAGAGCGAGGTCGAGGTTGACGAAGCGGATGGGCTCGCGGCTGGAGAGGCCGTTCCAGGTGGCGACGCGCTCCTCGGCCGGCGTGATCGGCGTGAGCGACTGCGCGCCCAGGTCCACGTCGATCTTGCGCCGCGAGAGGTTGTCGACGATGACCACCTCGTGCCCAATGTCGGACAGGTGCAGCGCGACCGGCCAGCCGCAGAAGCCGTCGCCACCGAGCACGAAGATCTTCTTCGACTTTCCGTCGCCTCCCGCCGAAGCAGCCGGCGCGTGCGAGCTGGGAGCGGCGACCGCGGCCATGCTCGGCGCGGAGCGGACGGCGACCGTGGGGAGGCCACCGCCCACGGCGGAGCGGACGGTCGCGCCGCCCGACAGCCCAAACAAAGCGATGCTCGAGCAGAGCATTACCATCGAGAGCGCAGCTCGCAAGGCCCGATGGCGGAAAAGTAATTGTAGCAGATGGGGATTTAGAAAAGAAAAAACACGCGTTCGCGCTTCTGTCGTCGGGTCGTCTCCTCGAGGATCATCGGGTCGAAGGCTGCGACCACGCTGGATGCACTTGGCCGCCGCCAGCAGCAGATCCCGACCGACGCCAGGCGGCCGCCACCAAGCATGCTGCTGACCGACTCAAACCTCAACCCGCACGCTGCGCCGTTCGTGCCTACTGGCGCCTCGCCCGCGCCGCCGCCTGCTCCGCCCTTGCAGGCGCGGAGACGGCCCTTGCAGACGCTGTCGACTGCCGCCCGTGCCGCTGCGCCCGCCCGTGCCGCTGCGCCCGCCCGTCCCGCTGCGCCCGCCGCCGCCGATGAGGGCGGCCCGGCCGACGGGAGCCCGGGCGCGATGCTTGCCGATCTCCCGCCCGAGCTCCTGGCGGCCGTGCTGCGTTCGATGCGCCTGAGCGACATTGGCCACCTCGCCTACGCGTCGCGGCCGCTCCTCGGTGCCGTGGAGGCGGCGCTGCAGCTGCGCGCGCAGGACGGGAAGGGCCCTAGACCCTTCCTAGACACTTCCTGGACACTTCGTGGACACTTCCTTGTCACCACCTCGCGACTTGCACGCAGGACGGGAAGGACCCGCTGCCGCGCCTGCCCGCCTGCGAGGAGTGCTGGGCGCCCTTCTCCCATCTGCAAGCGGACGGTACCTTCTCTGAACCTTCTCCAAACCTTCCCCGTAGGAGAGTCGAGCCTCGCTCCCCTCTGCAGGCGGCCGGTACCTTCTCTGAAGCTTCTCCGAGCCTTCCCCGTAGGAGAGCTGGGCGCCCTTCCTCCTCCGCCTCGACCGGCTCCGCGCGCCGACAGTGGTTGCCGCCGGCGACCGCCACAGCGTCTCTGTCGGCTCGGACCCGTCTCGACCCGTCTCGGAACCTTCTCGGAACCTTCCTCCGCGTAGGCGACCGCCACTGCCTCTTCGTCGACTCGGAGCGGTGAGGCCGGCAGCGCCAAGCAGAGAGGGGCGGGAGGGGCGGGGGGAGGGGGGGAGGGGGGGAGGGGAGGCCGCCCGACAGCTTGGGCCCACTCGCTCTCCCCGCACACCCCTCGCACACCACACCTGCACACCACACCTCACACACCACACTCGCACACCCCTCGCACACCACACCACACACACTCCCGCCGTGTGCCGCCCTAAGCCCACTCCGCAGGCGCAGCGGCACCGACTCCAGCCCCCCCCCCCCCTCCTCCTCCCCCCCCCCCTCCCCCATACGCGTGTCCTTCCTTCCCCTTTGGCGCCCTCGCTCTGTCGGCACTTCTCCGAGCCTTGTCGGCGCCTCCGCCCCTCCCTGCCCGCAGCCTGCTGCTCGGACCCTCCCCCTATACCAGGCGTCTCCTCTCCTGCGGTTTCGACTCGCAGCATCGCGCCGTCCTCGGCCGCGCCCACGCCGTCGCCACTCGGACCCTTCTCGGACCCTTCTCGGACCCTTCTCGGAACAACAACCGCGTAGGCCACGCCCACGACCTCGCCAGCGGCGGCCCTCCCAGCCTGCGGCTGCCCGTCCCGTCCCCCGTGCCAGCCGCCGCCGCGCTGCGCGTGCGCGGCGTCGCTGCGGGCGCTGTCCACTCGCTGCTTGTCACCGAGGTCTAGACACTTCCTAGACTCTTCCCAGACATTCGTAGACACTTCCTTGTTCACACCTCGCTGCTTGTCACCGAGGTCTAGACACTTCCTAGACACTTCCTTGTTCACTCCTCGCTGCTTGTCACCGAGGGCGGAGCCGTGTACTCGTGGGGCTCCTCGAAGTTCGGCGCCCTCGGCCACGGCGTCGACTGCGACGGACGGAAGGTGAGCGCCAGTTCGAGCCATCTCCCTCCACCTCTCCCCATCCCTCCCCATCCCTCCCCATCCCTCCCCACCTCTCCCCATCCCTCCCCATCCCTCCCCATCCCTCCCCATCTCTCCCCATCTCTCCCCGTCTCTCCCCGCCTCTCCCCACCTCTCCCCACCTCTCCCCACCTCCCCCCATCCCTCCCCATCCCTCCCCATCCCTCCCCATCCCTCCCCATCCCTCCCCATCTCTCCCAATCTAGGTCGAGCGCCAGTTTGAGCCTCGCCGCGTCGAGGCGCTCGCCGGCGTGCGCGTGGTCATGGTGGCTGCGTCTCCGTCGCACGGCGGGTGGGGGCTGGACTTGCTCGCACTTCCAGGAGCCTTCCAGCAGCCTTCCAGCAGCCTTCGGGAGGCCCTTCTAGGTGCGGGGGCTGGACTACTCGCACCTGGAACCCTCTAGGAGCCTTCTAGGAGCCTTCTGGGAACCTTCTTCCAGGTGGGGGCTGGACTACTCGCACCTGGAACCCTCTAGGAGCCTTCTAGGAGCCTTCTGGGAACCTTCTTCCAGGTGGGGGCTGGACTACTTGCACCTGGAACCCTCTAGGAGCCTTCTAGGAGCCTTCTGGGAACCTTCTTCCAGGTGGGGGCTGGACTACTCGCACTCCCTCGCCGTCGCCGACGACGGCGCAGTCTTTTCGTGGGGGGCGGGCAAGGACGTCGCGGCTTGGGCACGGCTAGGAGCCTTCTAGGAGCCTTCTCGGAGGTTTCCTGCAGCTGTCCCGTAGGACTCGCGGCTTGGGCATGGCTCGAGCAACGACGTGCACACGCCGCGCCGCATCGACGCCCTCAAGAAGCAGCGCATCGCCTCCGTCGCTGCCGGCGAGAACCACTCGGTCGCCCTCTCCAACGAGGGGCGCGTGTACTCGTGGGGGAGCGGCCGCTGGGGGCAAAAAAGAAATAGATGCGCCACGCCCGCGCTCTTTCTTTTTTCCACGGCCGCTGGGGCAGCTCGGGCCCGGCTCCCTGCTGCTGACCCGTCTAGGACACGTCCATGACACGTCCGAGACATGTCCGCAGGCAGCTCGGGCACGGCTCTTTGCGCAACGCGAGGCTGCCGCGCGCCGTCGACGCACTTCGCGATGTCTGGGTTTGCTCTGTGGCGTGTGGCTGCTACCACAACCTCGCTCTGGCCTGGGAGGGGGGGGTGTACAGCTGGGGGCCCTAGAAGCGGAATGAGGACTCTTGTACTCCAACCAGCGCTCGAGAGGACACGTATTCAACTGTGTTCGTATTCCGCTGTGTATTCACTGTGGTGCTCTGAACACACTGCACAATACCGTCCTCCCGCCCTGAGGTTGGCGCATTCAGCACGTGGGCCGGGGGTCGGGCGCCCACCTGTGAAGAGCGTCTCTTCACACCTGCAGCTGTGAACAGGCTGGGGGTCGGGCGCCCACCCGCTGGAGCACCGCAAGCAGGACGACGTGAAGCTGCTGCCGCCGACGCTGGTCGGCGGGCAGCTGCGGGGGGAGAGGGTTCGCTCCATCGCCGCGGCGGAGCTGCACAATCTCGCGGTCACCGAAGAGGGGGCCGTCTTTTCGTGGGGCGACGCCACCTTTGGCAAGCTCGGCCACGGCAACCTCGTCGATTGGCCGGCGCCGCGCCGCGTCGAGGCGCCGCATCTCCACACACCTCCCCACATCTCCGCACACCTACCCACACCTCCACACACCTCCACACACCTCCACACACCTCCTACACACCTCCACACACCTCCCCACACCTCCCACACACCTCCACACACCTCCCACACACCTCCACACACCTCCCACACACCCCCACACACCTCCCCACACCTCCCACACACCTCCACACACCTCCCACACACCTCCACACACCTCCCCACACCTCTCGACATATGATCCAGCACACCTCCCACAGCGGCGGCAGCACCACCTCCCACGCACTCTCCACACACCTCTCCACACCACCTCGCACGCCCCTGCCCACTCCGTGACCCGCGCCCTTTCCCAGGCGCTACGAGGCACCCAGGTCGGCGCGGTCGCGACTGGTCCTCGCCACTCCCTCGCCGTCGCTGCCGACGGGCGCGTCTTCGGCTGGGGCTTCGGCGACGACACTCTCGGCCTGCGAGCCTTCCACAAGGCGGCGCCCGTCTATGGCGCGTGTGCGGTGGCCAGCTCTGCCGCCGCCGCCGCCTCCGCCGCTGTGCCTCCGCCGCTGCCTCCGCCGCTGCCTCCGCTCCTCTCGCTGTACCCCCCCTCGGGATATCCGTACTCGACTCCGTACTCCCACCCTGCCGTTGACCCGCGCCAAGGCCAGCTGGGAGCTGGGGGCGGGAGCGGCGGCGGCTGGCGGCCGCCAAGGCCGGTCCCCGCCGTGGGCAGCTCCTTCTGCCTCCTCACGCCGACCGAGTACCCCCGCTTCATCCGGCTCGCCACTGAGTAGACGGGCGGGGGAGGGGGGGGGGGGGGGGCTTGGTCGCGGGGGGGGAGGGCTGCGGGCCGACTGGGCTGCTGCATCGGGCCCCCGCGTTGGTCGAGGGCTGTCCGCAGCTGTCGGCCGTTGGGCTGCACCCTCGCCGTTGCGTCTCGGGATCGTGTGGTGCGGCGCGAGATTAGCCCGAGATTAGCGCGAGTTCTCGGGATCGTGTGGTGCGGCCGCGAGTGCGGCGTGCCGCGGCATCAGCGGCGGTAGGAAGGCAAAACCGTGGAGGTTGGGCCTTGCCCCTGCCGAGTTATAACGTGTCTCCATGTAATTACGTGGTTGAGTGTCCATGCGCACGCGCGCACCGCGACCCTTGTGCGCGTGCGGTGCGTGTGTTGTGTCTCTCTCGTTATGTAATTGTGTTCTTGTGCGTGCGAGTCTGCGCTCTGCCGCGCCGCGCGGAGAGCGGGGGGTGCTTACTGAGCACTGTGCACTGAGCACTGCGGGATAGGCGGCGGGGATCGAGATTCCGGCGCCCGGTACACAGAGGACACCCCTCACGCCCCTGCCCCCTCTCGCTCGAGATCGTCTCGCGGCTCGCCGAGACGCTCTGGGGGGAGGCGGGGGCGCCCTAGAGGGTATCCATGCGGGGGGGGAGATGGGGTCCCAAGGCCCGCCGCAGGCGCCGATTTTTCTTTTTCGCTGGATTTTTAGTTGTTTTCGTGGGGATTCGCCGTACTTGCGGCCATGCTATCTCACGCCTCGCGACAGCCTGTCGGCGCTGCTGACCGTGCCCTGCTGCACAATTGATCACCTGCATAGCTCGCGGCCTTAGTATCCAGCATTCAGTGACGACCTGATCGTACGGCGCCAGTAGGAAGGTGTCCTTCCAGCGCGTGCACGCTTCTGACGCGCAATGCGCGTCACAAACTGCCTCGGCGACTGGCTGCTGGCACTCTCGAGGCTATGCCTACGCAGCCTCGCGCGCATGGGCAGTCAAGAGGGACCACGCACCTTCTCAGGACAGCGCCGGTGCCTCTCTCTTGGACCGGCAAACTTGGCGGTCTCGTGTCACCAATGTGGGAACAGTGCGGCGTCGCGCGATCGACAGCTCTGAACTGCGCCTCACCACTGACCGGGAAGGCCGCCAAGTGGGCCAGCACAGGTCGCACATTGTGGCAGCAGTCAGCAGTGCATGTCTGATAGCTAGAGCAGCAGCATCAGGATCGCAGGGTCGGATCGTGTCAAGCCTCTCGCCCGGCCGGCCGCGTGCAGACGTCGGCCTGTCTGCTGCCTGGAGTGATCTGTCGGCGGTCAGTAGTACCACCGATCAGATTGGAGGTTTCTGATGGTTGGAGGGTCTATCTGTGTGTACTCCTCGAGATCTCTCCAAATCTGCCCTCTGTTAGACCGGGTTAGATCGGGAAGTCGGTGCTAACGGAGACTAACGGAGCCGGGGCCCCGTTTCCGCACTGCTGCGCGGCGCACGGTGCCTCCGGGGGCCCCCGCCTCCCCCCAGAGCCGAGACGCCCTCCAGGCTCCGCCTCACTGGTGTGTTATTTGGATGCTACTTTCATTCATCGATAAAATGCAGTGTACAGAGCTAAATACATTAGTTGGGTGTGTGGTAGTACAATAGTGCTCGCGTGCCACCACGCTCACCGCCGGAGCGGCAGCCGCCCAAGGCGTGGTGGACGTCAGAGGTCATGGACCTCGACCCATCAGTCAACGGCAGCGCGGCGGAGGTGGTCTGCAGCGGCTGCGACCTCGCCAGCCGGCTTGCTGCCAGCGCGCCTCCGCCTCCCGCTGCTGAAGTAGACAGCCGGAACGCGTCGTCGGAGGATGGCGCGGGCGTTGTCGAGGGGGGCAACACGGCCGCGGTGGTGGTTGCTGGCGGAGCTGCGAGTGGGGGTGTGGTCGGCGGTGCGCATGTCTCGGCCGGCGGCGCTGCGCCGGGCGGGGAACCGCTGCCCCTCGGGGTGGCTTGCACCCCCGCGAGGAAGGGCGACGCCTCGGTCTCGATGTGCGAGTCGTTTTGCCTCGCAAAGGCACCGCTGCCCTGGGCCGCGTTGAGCATAGCCGGGATGCGTGTTGGGTGCGGCCTCCCTCCCGCCCGCCGATCCGACTCCCTCACCGCGCCCCTCGGCCCTTGCACCGACAGGCGGCCAAGTTCCACTGCGTTCTCTGCAAGTGCAAAAGTTGCAGCTTCTGCCCGGCGCAGGCTGCTCCGACGAACGCGACCGTGTGAGCGGCGCCGAAACTTTGGGGCGGGAGGTTCGGGGGTGTTCAGATGGGGTAGGAGGGGGGGGGGGGGCGACTTGAGCCGCAGAGGGCAGAGCAGCTCGCTTGGAGTGGGAGGTAAGGTGAGCCGTAAAGCCGTAAGCAGGTTAGGACTAAGGTAAGGTGCGACGAACTTCTCCCCCCACACACAAGGTGGTGGGGCAAGGGGGGCGTCCGCCCCGTCCCTCGGCCGTCAGAAAACACGCCTGCGTGGATCGCGTCACACCAATCCTCGCTCGTCGAGAACGGAGAAGCGAGAAGGGAGAACCTCGCGGAGAACACGTCGACGGGGACGAGGTCTCGCCGAGCTCAAGAGACCTCGAGTGCTCGAGAGGCGTGCTGCGCCTCTCACGCCAGGCTCGACACCGCGACGCTACCCACAGACACCCGAACAACAACAGCTCCGCAATTCTCGACGCGATGCACCGGGAGAGTAGGGTTGCCTAACGTTAGGAGCTGAACAGTGTTGCTAGTGTTAACAGTAACAACAGAGCAACAGTGGGGCTCCCCAACAACAGTAGCTAACGTTAGGCCGACTGAACAACAGTAAGGAACGAGGCCTGGCAGTGACCTCTTCGGGCGGCAGGGCGGTCCCCGCCGCCCTGTCGGCCTCCTCCCGCTGCTCGCGCTCGTCGCGCTGCCGCTCCTGGTACTCTCCTAAGCTGTGAATCAGACGCACTTACCTTCGGGGCAAGTGCTCTCAGGGAACTACAGCCCTCAATGGTACGCCTCAAGGCGATTTGAGCTGCAGGGCGTCGTGTGGGCGATTTGAGCTGCAGGGCGATTTGAGCTTACCTTGGGCGTCGTGTGGGCTCTCTGTGTGTGTGGGCCTCGCTGTGTGTGTGAGAGAGCGCTCGACGCCGGGCGGTGGCAGGGATTGGGGCGGCACCAGAAAAAAGAAAAGAAACCGGGATAAAGATAGGAGTGATGGGCACGCCCATGGCGGGGGCTGCGCCGATCCATGGCGCGAGGAGTCTTTCTGCCGAGCTCGCCGAGAAACGTGCCGAGCGGGAAGCACTCGAGGCGCGCCTGGCAACTGAAGAGGAGCTGGCCCGCACACTGCACGGCATGAGCCTCGAGACTCTGACCATCCCAAACACCGCGTCAGTTATGCCATCGCCACCGTCGCCGCCGCCACCTCCGAACGAGGGCGAGGCTTTCGTCGACGACCACCTCTATGCACTCACCAACATCCCCGGATTTGAGTCCATAATGCTTCCCTCGAATCCCGAGTGCTACCCGTACGATGGCGATGCTAATCCCCGTCACCCCGTCTGGGATCACCAATCCCTGCACTCGGTAATCGAATCGTGGGCAACCACCCAGTTCCGCGTCGGCAGCACACGCACGGTGGGACTCGCTGCAGTGCATAATGCTCTCCGGTGTTGCCTGCTGTCCATGCCGGAGAGCGAGCGCGCGAAGCTGCTGGGGTATGGCGCCGGCGCGCCACCGCCGACACTGCCCGACTCGGCGCCGCTCGAGCCCGATCGCTGCCGGCTCCTCGAGCTTCCTCACGACATGCTTGTGCTAATCGGTGCCAGCCTTGTTGACGGAGCGCTCCGCCACAAGTTCGGCATGGCGCACCGAATGTTGCGAGCGACGATGCGATCCACGGAGGTATGGCGGACGACGGCGCTGCGCATGGACCACGCGTCCAAGCTGCTCGGGAGGCTCATCGCCCCTCACGACGCCGGGGGCGGTGGCGGTGGAGGAGGCGGCGGCGGCGGCGGCGGCGGCGGCGGCGGCGGCGGCGGCGGCGGCGGCGGCGGCGGAGGAGGAGGAGGAGGAGGAGGAGGAGGAGGAGGAGGAGGAGGAGGCGACGGAGGCGACGGAGGAGGCGGAAGCCACGTTGAGGATCTCGTCTGGCTCGACTGCGTGGTAGATCTGACGATCGCGCCCGTCCAGAAGCGCGGCTTCCGCCATTCCAGCGCGGTCGAGCGCCTGTGGCCGCGGCTGGTCGGGTATGCGCTACGCACGACATCAAGCGTGCGCGTGCTGCGCCTCTCGTTCGTGCCGACGCCGAGGTTGCTGGCGCTCCTGTTCGAGACCGCGCCCGAGCTGACGGTGGGGCTACACGACGGCTCGTCCCTCGCGCGCGACTTGCACAGCCAAGGGGGCTTGGCCGACGCCGGGCCGCCGTCGGCAGCGCGCGTCGCACTCGAGAGTGGGCGGCTGCACGTGCGCGAGCTCCGCCTGTCCGGGGCCTTTCAGCTGGCGAGCGAAGGCCCAGTGTGGCGGTTTGGGCGGCTCGAGCGGCTGGAACTCGAGTCGGGCGAGACACGCCTCGCTGCTCTTGCGGGCGAGCAGGTGGTGCATGTGTTGCCCGCTGAGATCGCTTCGCTCCACAGCCTGCGCCACCTCGGCCTCTCGTTTGCCATCCGTGACGCATCGGCGTTGAGCGTGGGTCCCGCCGGGCTCACGTCCCTCTCGGTGGGCAGCTCTGCCCTGCAGGAGCTGCCCGAGCTCGCCGCGACGGGGCTGCAGAGGCTCGACCTCTCGAGTGCCATGCAACTCACCGCCACGAGCTGCTCGTCCGCATGGTCGGTCATCAGTGGACTCCGCCACCTACGCGAATTGCAGATCTTCTATCAGCACTGGCCGAATCTGCCCGCCCACGCGGCGGCCAATCGCCATTATCCCGAGTGGCTCGCATGCGCACTACGCGGCTCGGAGAGGGTCGTTGAGGCCTCCACGACCTCCCCGGTCTTTGTACAACGCACGGGGTTGGGCGTGGAGATCATCAACTCGGCGCGCCGGATGCGCGGCCCCGAGCTCGCCACCCGTCTGACCGCCATCTTCCTCCTACGAATCCTCCAGCATTACCGGTGGCATTGGGCGGAGGATTCGGAGGAGAGGAACGCGGCGGGTGCGGTGGCATGACAGCTGCAGGGCATGCGCCGCGGGCATGCCAGATGCATGGGCTGGCGGACTGTACAGAAACAGAACCGTGAGTAATGGAAATCTCTGCGCAAGAACAGGAGATCGTTGGTAATACCCAAAAATACCCAGAAACCCCAGGTATTTTCGGGGTTTACTTTTTTTGCCATTTTCTGCTTCATGCTGGCCGCTGAACAAACAACAGTAACAACAGTAACAACAAACAGTAACAGCATGGGCTGGGGTGAACCCTTGAACAACGTTAAGGATTTCAGCCAACAATAGCGCAACTCTGTTTAGGCCCCAAATTAACGTTAGGCAACCCTACGGGAGAGTCGCGCAAGCCCCTTGCTAAGACGCAAGAGCCGCCATGGGAAGGAAAATAGAGCCGTAATTCCTGACGCCGCTCTCACAAAATACTAAACACTAGGCACAAAAGGGAAAGAACGTGGCTGCCGGAGCGGAGGCGGAGGCGGAGGCAGGTGCACAGCTCTCTTAAAAATGGCCCCTTTCGGCAAGCCTCGCGAAAGGATAAGAAAACGCGACTGGCGCCTCAAACCCCAGGTATTTTCGGGGTTTACTTTTTTTGCCATTTTCTGCTTCATGCTGGCCGCTGAACAAACAACAGTAACAACAGTAACACAACAAACAGTAACAGCATGGGCTGGGGTGAACCCTTGAACAACGTTAAGGATTTCAGCCAACAATAGCGCAACTCTGTTTAGGCCCCAAATTAACGTTAGGCAACCCTACGGGAGAGTCGCGCAAGCCCCTTGCTAAGACGCAAGAGCCGCCATCTTAGGAAAATAGAGCCGTAATTCCTGACGCCGCTCTCACAAAATACTAGGCACAACACTAGGCACAAAAGGGAAAGAACGTGGCTGCCGGAGCGGAGGCGGAGGCAGGTGCACAGCTCTCTTAAAAATGGCCCCTTTCGGCAAGCCTCGAAAGGATAAGAAAACGCGACTGGCGCCTCGCGGTACACTGATTCCGCACAGTGCGCACGAAGTTTCTGGGCGGGTGGGCGCGCGACCCGGCAGGGAGCCAGGGACACGTCGTGTCGCTGTCGGCTTTACGTCGGCCGGCCGCACCCGTTGACCTTTTCTCGCACAAATTCTTTTTGTGAATTGACTCCCTTTACCCTTACATTCGTCTTTGTCATTAGGCGCCACACAACTAGAACCGACCCATGGACGACCTCGCACAAGTCGCGAACATCTCGACCGCGGCGCAGCGATGATGAGCGGCTGATTCAAGAAGGCGAGCAACGCATCGGCATCCATGGTTGCCGCCACGACGGCCGCAGCCGCAGCGCCGCCCCCTTGATGACGGCGCGCCCTTGCATCTCGTCGAAGCTCCCGCCCGCATCAAAAGTACTCCTCCTCCTCGTCCGCCACCTTGGCGGGAGCGGGTGCGGCAGTGGCGGCGGCGGGATTCGACGGGCGCCGCTTCACGCCTCCGCCAAACTTGGCCATGATGGCCGCACGCCCCGCCCCCGCGGACTGCGCGACGTCCTCCATCTCGCGCTGCGTCTGCTGCTTCCTCGCCGCGACAACCTAAGGGTCGGGTAAGGAAGGGGGGGGGGGGGGGGCGATCCTCGCGACTCCCCGTCTAAAAAAAAAAAGCCCCCCGGCTTTAAAAGGGCAAGGCCCAGTGCCCGTGGGTAAACAATGTGCGTGCCTGGCGTGCGTGCGTGCGATCACCTTGGCCGACTTTGCCCACGCCGCGTCGGCCGCGATCTTCGCCTCAGCAGCCGCCTGCGCCTCCTCCTGTGACGGAGCGATCCCACTCGCCACGGCAGCGCCGTCCTGCGATCTCTGCGCCGACAGCCGGGCCTCCGCAGCCAACCTCGCCGCCTCCGCCGCCGCCGCCGCCTCCACGGCCGCCCTTGCCGCCTCGGCAGCCACCGCAGCGGCGCGGGCAGCCTCGGCAGCCGCTGCCTCCGCCGCCGCCTCCTCGGCCGCCGCCGCTTCTGCCGCCTGCCGCTCCGCCTCCTCCGACGCCGCCTTCTCGGCCTCGATCCTCGCCGCCTCGGCCGCCGCCTCCTCCTCCGCTGCCACCCTCGCCGCCTCGGCCGCCGCCTCCTCCTCCGCTGCCACCCTCGCCGCCTCGGCCGCCGCCTCCTCCTCCGCTGCCACCCTCGCCGCCTCCGCCGCCGCCTCCTCCTCTGCTGCCACCCTCGCCGCCTCGGCCGCCGCCGCCTCCTCCGCTGCCACCCTCGCCGCCTCCGCCGCCGCCTCCTCCTCCGCTGCCACCCTCGCCGCCTCGGCCGCGGCCGCCGCCTCCGCTGCCACCCTCGCCGCCTCGGCCGCCGCCTCCTCCTCCGCTGCCACCCTCGCCGCCTCGGCCGCGGCCGCCTCGTCCGCTGCCACCCTCGCCGCCTCGGCCGCCGCCTCCTCCTCCGCTGCCACCCTCGCCGCCTCCGCCGCCGCCTCCTCCTCCGCTGCCACCCTCGCCGCCTCGGCCGCGGCCGCCGCCTCCGCTGCCACCCTCGCCGCCTCGGCCGCGGCCGCCTCGTCCGCTGCCACCCTCGCCGCCTCGGCCGCCTCCTCCTCCTCCGCTGCCACCCTCGCCGCCTCGGCCGCGGCCGCGGCCTCCGCTGCCACCCTCGCCGCCTCCGCCGCCGCCTCCGCCTTCGCGGCGGCAGCAACACCCGCCTTGGCCCGCCCCTGCCGGCCTCGCGCGACCGCCTGAAGCTGGCTCGCCGATCGACCTTCGGAAGCGACACGCGCCGCCTCCATCTCCGCCTCCGCAGCCGCAGCCGCAGCCGCTGCCGCTGCCTCAGCCGCCGCCGCGGCCGCCGCCTTCTCCGCCTCGGCGCGTGCAGCCTCAGCCTCCTCCTCCTCCCTGCGAGCCTCCTCCGCTGCCACCCTCGCTGCCTCCACCTCCGCCGCCGCCTCCGCCTCCGCCGCCGCCTCCTCCGCTGCCACCCGCGCTGCCTCGGCCTCCGCCGCCAGCCTCTCCGCCTCCGCCTTGGCTGCTGCCTCCGCCGCCAGCCTCTCCGCCTCCGCCTTGGCTGCTGCCTCTGCAGCCAGCCTCTCCGCCTCCGCCTTGGCTGCTGCCTCTGCAGCCAGCCTCTCCGCCTCCGTCTTGGCTGCTGCCTCTGCAGCCAGCCTCTCCGCCTCCGCCTTGGCTGCTGCCGCCGCCGCCAGCCTCTCCGCCTCCGCCTTGGCTGCTGCCTCCGCCGCCAGCCTCTCCGCCTTCGTCTTGGCTGCTGCCTCTGCAGCCAGCCTCTCCGCCTCCGCCTTGGCTGCTGCCTCTGCAGCCAGCCTCTCCGCCTCCGCCTTGGCTGCTGCCTCTGCAGCCAGCCTCTCCGCCTCCGCCTTGGCTGCTGCCTCCGCCGCCAGCCTCTCCGCCTCCGCCTTGGCTGCTGCCTCCGCCGCCAGCCTCTCCGCCTCCGCCTTGGCTGCTGCCTCTGCAGCCAGCCTCTCCGCCTCCGCCTTGGCTGCTGCCTCTGCAGCCAGCCTCTCCGCCTCCGCCTTGGCTGCTGCCTCTGCAGCCAGCCTCTCCGCCTCCGCCTTGGCTGCTGCCTCTGCAGCCAGCCTCTCCGCCTCCGCCTTGGCTGCTGCCTCTGCAGCCAGCCTCTCCGCCTCCGCCTTGGCTGCTGCCTCTGCAGCCAGCCTCTCCGCCTCCGCCTTGGCTGCTGCCTCTGCAGCCAGCCTCTCCGCCTCCGCCTTGGCTGCTGCCTCTGCAGCCAGTCGCTCCGCCTCCGCCTTGGCTGCTGCCTCTGCAGCCAGCCTCTCCGCCTCCGCCTTGGCTGCTGCCTCTGCAGCCAGCCTCTCCGCCTCCGCCTTGGCTGCTGCCTCCACCGCCAGCCTCTCCGCCTCCGCCTTGGCTGCTGCCTCTGCAGCCAGCCTCTCCGCCTCCGCCTTGGCTGCTGCCTCTGCAGCCAGCCTCTCCGCCTCCGCCTTCGCCGCCTTCGCCGCCTCCGCCGCCTCCGCCGCCGCTGCGGCCTCCTCCTCCTGCTTGCGGGCCTCCTCCTCCTGCCGCACCCGCTCCGCCTCGACTGCCACCCACTCCGCCTCCTGCCTGGCCGCCTGCTCCGTCTTGGCCTTCTCGGCCACCTCCGCCGCCGCTGCCGCCACGTCCGCCTTCTCCTTCTCGGCGGCCTCAAGCCGAGCGTTCTCTGCCTGGTCCAAGGCGATGAGCTGCCGCACCTCGGCGGCGATGCGTGCTTGCTCCTCCGCCTCCTCCGCCTTCTGCTTGGCGCGGATCTCTTCAGACCGGGCCTTGGCGGCTTCGGCATCGCTGGCACTTGGCGGCGCTGCGGCTGCGGTCGTCGCGGCGGCAACCATGGATGCCGATGCGGTGCTCGCCTTCTTGAACCAGCCGCTCATCATCGCTGCGCCGCGCTTGGCCTGAGCCGCCGCAGCCTGTACGCGGGCCGCCGCAACCTCGGCCGCGGCCGCAACCTTGTCCTCCCCGGCGGGGTTCGTCGAGATATTCGCGACTTGTGCGAGGTCGTCCATGGAGCAGCTTTGAGGTCGGCCGGCGTTCTACGTATGTGGCGCCTGAAGGAAAAGAATTTAAAGATCCGAACTCCTCTCACAGCAGACAGGCTCGACACAGGTGCGAACTGGCGCGTGCTAGTACTATCACAGGCACACCACCGGAGCCACCTAAGCGACTCCGTTAAGAACGGTAATGCACTTAGCACCAAGGAAAAGAATTTTTGAAAACAATTGTTCCCTGAGAAAAACTAAGAGGCAGACTCCCTAGGCGCTAGGGTGGGCGACGGCTAGCGCATCACACACACCTCCTTAAAATCCCTGTGTGGTGGCGGCGTGCCGTCCTCATCCCTCCCTTGGGTTGTCTGTTTTCTTTCTTTCTTTCTGAGAAAAGCTTGATAAAAGTTTTTCACACACACACGTACACGTCACGTATTGCAATACTCAAAGAGCCTGGTGGGCTTCTGACAGAGTGCTGCTGCCGCCCAGGTGCAGTCCACCGCCCTCGGCCGCGCCGTCCGGCCACGGGCTTGGCCGAGCGGGCTCCGCGCGCGGCGACATCGGCTCAGGCTCGCGCGCCGAGTCTGGCGGCGGCTCCGGCGGGTCGAGCGCGTCGAGCTCGGTTGGCGTGAAGAGACGCGGCAGCCAGTAGATGCGGCAGGGGATGAGCACGGCGATCAGCAACGGGAACGCCACCGCGATGTAGGGCAGCTTGGCGAGCACAAACACCAGCACCACAAAGGCGAGCTGGATCGCCGTGTACAGCTGCACGCGCGAGTAGCGCGTGTCCGCCCCCATGAAGCGCAGCTCTCGGGCGCGCAGCGACGGCTGTGTGATCATCAGCCACATCCGCTCCCACAGCTCGTTGCCATCGAAGCCCGCCATGCCGAGGAAGAGAAAGACGCCGTCGAGGCAGCCTTGCGGTATCACGGCGATGGCGGGGAGGGCAAATACGGAGCAGAGCACGGCGGTGGACTGTATCAGGTTGGACCAGCGCGTCTCGACCACCGAGTGGAAGGTCTCCTTGTGCCCGCTGCCCGAGGCTCGCTCCTGCAGCTCGACGGTGGCGAGGGCGCGCGTGTGCAGCGGCGCCTGGGGGATGAGCCCGTTTCCCGGCGGCACGCCAAAGAGGCCGACGAGCAGCACCTCAAGGCCGAGGACTGAGAAGTCCCAGTGGTACGCGCTCGGCTTCTGCAAGTGGAACTTTGGGTCCTGCGCCAGCTTGGACGAGACGTTGTGGTCAAAGAAGAAGAGCGCCGTCAGCATGAGCGCCGGCAAGGTGGAGGCGGCGATCTGCCACGCCTCGAGCACGAGCGGCTCCTCGAGCGCCGCCGCGGTGGCGTTGCTCGCCGACTCGACGATGAGCTCGGCGGCCGGGTCCTCTGCACCGGCAGAAAGGTCCACCGGCCAGCTGCGGTCAAAGGAAGGGTTGAGGCCATTGTCGTCTGGCACGTCGAGCCGCTTGTCGCCGATCGCGTCGTCCACCACCGGGATATAGGACAGCGCCGTCAGGACGCCGAGCGACAGGGCCGCGGCGTAGTCGGCGAGCAGGACGCGCACGCCCGGAGTGAAGAGGCGCCAGCGCTGCGCCCGGTGGAAGGCCATGCACAAGACGTAGGTGCCGCCGGCGAGCGCGAGGTTGGTGAAGGCCGCGCCGCGCTGCTGCGCCTTGTAAAGCTCGTCGTAAGCCACGGTGTCATTCGTACCGGGTGGATAGGTGCCGTCAAAGTCGAGGTCTTTGCCTGTGCGCAGGATTGGGCGGTGGGAGCGGTGCAGGGCGGAGTGGGCATCGCGGAAGGCGCGGCGCCGGTGATAATCGGGTCGAGCAGTGCGACGAGCGCATCCCAGATGTAGGTGACAGAGATGAAGAAGCCGAAGATCTCGCATGAGAAGGCGGTCGTCTTGTTTACAAAGTGAACCTACGCGCGATATCGTGGGAGGTGAGCACAGGCGCCGGGAGGGACTCCGTCCACCCGCAGCAAAGCAGCCGCACCGCGCCAAAGATCGCAAGCGCAATGTGCATCAGGCCTGCGTGGGCCGGAAAGGAGGGCGCGGGTGTCAGGTCCGCGCTGTAGCGGGTGCGGGGCGTGCGGCGAGCGCCCGAAAAGATGCAGACCCAGCCGAGCCACGGTAAGAAGGGCGCGTCGAGCGCCTCGGCGAGCTTGTAGCAGACCGAGGTGAAGATGGCGACGGGCATGGTGACGCCGATGATACAGAGCGGTTGGCCACCGACTAGTGCCCACACCACGCCCATGCCGCCGGTCGATATGAGCACCTGAGCGAGGCGACTCCGCGTCTAGAAGCGCTGCTCCGCGGTGGCACAGCGGGCGGCGCGGGGCGAGGATGATGTGGTGCTCGCCTCGGGCAAGCCTAGCTGTCCATCGGTCTGGTCGTCCAGAATGTTGCCAATGACGATGGCCGGAAGGATGGACGAAATGTACGAGAATAGCGAGGCTGAAGCAATCTTGAAGACGCCTGCGAGACGGCGAGCGAGGTGTGGCCGCCGTTGGGTGCACGCAAAGGACGGTCTCTGTGAGTGGGTGTAGTAGGCGGCTCAAGGGCGGCGAGCTTCGCTCCCGATGACTCCGCCACAACGCGCGCGCGTTGAGTGGGTGAGCTCAGCGGGCGCGCGAGGGGTGCGGGCCGCATTGCACGCGCCGGAGCGGCGGCAGTGGCGGCCGTCGGTCGTAAGCCAGTCGGATTTGTAAAGGGGGATCCGTCCGTTGAGGTCGGCGGCAACGTCTTTCCCCACCGCGGAGCAGCGCCGCCTTCTCCCCTTTTTCTCCCCCTCCTCCTCCATGCCAAGGACGCGCCGCACTGGCTTGGAAGCTCCGCAGAAGGAGCAGAAGCGGTTTCGAGTTTGCTGTGAGGGCGCGTAACCCCTGCCGCCGGGGACCCTGTGCTCGGTGCGGGCTGGGTGGCGGCGGCGGTAAGCCGTAATCGCCCGGCGCTGTCCGCAGTGTTCTGGGTGGCGGTGGCGGCCTCCAAGAGTGGCAATCTTGGAAGAGGTTCCTCCCCTCACCCCCCCCCCTGCCCGCCCCCTCCACCCCCCCCTACCCCCCCACCCCCCACGCCCACGCCCCACCCCACCCTCCAGACCACACATCACACCACCCGCCGCAAGGCGCGAGACACACAACGGCGAACGGCCACGGACGGCAGCGTCTTGAGCGAGAGAGGGGGAGCCAAACTCCGACGGTTTACAGGCTGCAGGTAGTTAGGTGCGTTGGCCCTTGCAAAATGGAACTAACCAACACGCGACGTAATAAAAAGTAAACAAAAGAGCAACAAACCGCTGGAGTCGATCGACGCTTCGCGCCAGGTACTAGTAGGCGCTATTACTCGACAGATGCGCCTTGCGTGCTCTCAAGGCTGCGACACGGCCTTCCGATCCTCTTGGTCCTCGATGACGAGCGTGCCTGGAGGGCGCCGGCGGGTTAGCATCAGGGCGCGGGACATGGAGCGGGGCGGGTGAGCAGGCGCTGGTTGGCGCGCCTCCGAAGCCCAGGCTATCCACGGGGATCGGCACCATGGTCGCCGGCTCCTGCCTGCGGCATCCGAACCGTCCCGGGCAGAGGTAGCAGAGAAGGAGGCAGATGAGTAACGGCACGCAGACCGCGAGCACAATTATCACAATCAGGAGCGGGAGCGAGATGGAGCCGAAGATCCCGTTCCCCTCGCCCTGCCGCTGGGGCTGGAGGTCTTGGCCGGGTGCGCGGGGCGGCGGAGGAGCTGGCAGGTAGGCTCCCTCGCCAGGCATGGCCGGAGGCCGCGGCGCGAGAGGCGGAGGGGGCGAGGGAGGAATCAGGGCGCAGTCGACGCGCACGTAGATGGCGTTGTAGATGGGGAGCGTGCATTGGTTCTCGGGCGCTCCCGTCCCGCATGACCCGTCGCCGCGGCACCACTCTCCCGCGGCGAGGTCAGGCCCGCAGGTGGCCTGTTCCTGTTCCCACGCGTACCAGAACTGGCACGGCGTGACGAGCTTGAGGCAGTAGCCGCACTCCTCGCCCGCATCGCACTCGGAGCAGCCCGGAGGCAAAGGAAGCGCAGGTGGCTCTGGAGGCGCCGGCGGCGACGGAGGCGGAGAAGGCGAGAACGGCGGGTACGGAGCGCTGGGGCTGTTGCAGCAGTAGTTGAAGCACGGAGACCCGTCGATACTGGCCGCTCCCTGTGAGCCAAGAGGCTTGCCTGGGCACGAAAAGTCTGCCGTCCACCCGCAAGAGCAGACGTACGGCACAGGTGGAGAGAGAGGAGGCGGAGGAGAGAGCGGGGAGGGCGTCGGGTCGTCCTTGTAGAAGCCATCCGGGCAGCAATAGTCGTAGCACTGCTGCTGCGAGAAGTCGGCGGCGACAGGGACCGCCGACGGCAGGTTGTTTGGGTTCACAGGCGACGCGGTCATGCCAACCATCTCAGGGCATGGGTACTGCTCGACCCAGCCGCAGAAGCATTGGCTGACGCTGGCGCTGGCGCCGTTGAGGGCGAGGATGATTGCCCTCAACCGCAGCATGGCCTTGGTTTTCGGCGAGGGAAGGTCCACCTTGCTTCGACCAGCTCATGTTGGGGGGCAACCCTCGGAGAATCGTGTTTAGTTTTTGGCCCTTCCCCTGCGAACGCGCACCCCCCAGGGCTAGGGCTCTCTTGTCCGCAACCTGTCCCCGAGCATCAGGCCCGCTGGGTGCGCTTCTTACTTAGCTCCCACCTGGCCCTGGATGGATGTGAGGCTGCCAACCAACTGCACTCCAAGTGCTCCAAGATCCAAGTGCCGACCGAGTTTCTAATCCAAGCAATCGTCGCATTTCTTTTGATCGAAATAAGTTGCGCTTCGAATTGTCGCAGTTTCCCTTCCGCGCCGAACAGTCGAGAGCTCGCTCGCGTACGAGGGCGATCGCCTCCCGACGGCCTCTCGACGGAGACCTGGCGCGGGGGCGATGGAGAGGCAGTAAGTGAGCTGCCTCGCGAGAGCGATGCCGATGGGCGATGGCCCCGAAACGCGTGTGGCCACGTGCGGGTGTGTTGGTTAGCGGCGCACTGGTCCTTGGCACCTCGGAGAGGAATTCCCCGCCCGCCGTCCCGGGGTCCCGCAGCTTCCTGCCTGAGCGACGAAGCCGTGCGTGATGTGGTGGGGAATTGGGGACGCAGTGTCTCACAACGGGAGGCACCAACGTAGTCGTAACCATAAATGCTTAGGGAAAGGGGCCCGCCAGCCCGCCGGCCCGCAGACCAGCAAGTGCCGCAGTGCCGAGGAAGAAGAAAGCAGTCCACTTGTACATTCGCTTCCTCTTCTCCACCTCTATAATGGAGATGAGAACCAGTACCTCGTCGCGTGAACCTGCGCACATCCAGGACGCCGTTCCCGTCGCGATCAGCTGCCCTCAGTTTGGCGTGCAGCTCCCTCTCGAGCGTGGACCTCCTCCCGTCCCCGTTGAGGTCGGTGGATCGAGGGAGTCGGATGCCGGCATTGGACGGTTCCGGCGATACTGGGGGGGACAGGCTCGGGGACATATGGCATACACACTGTGGGACTACAAGAGCATATGCCAGGGCGGGTGGCAGCGCGCCCTCCGGTCGCGCCTTTTGGCCACACGAACAACAAGCGCGAGGGCGGCATGCGCGGCGCCCCAGGGCGTTTGGGGTGACAACGCCGGGCGCCGACGCCCGGGACATCTTTGGGACATTGGCTAAAGAAAGAAAGCACACCAACACAGAAACCAAAGGGCCGGGATGGACGCAAATTCTCTTTTTGTTCGGCGCCCCCATCTCCAAAAACGGACCTAGGAATTGCACCGCGCCATACGACGTATTTCGTCTCAATATTAAGGCTGTGAACGGCGCAAAAACGTCTTGATCAAAAATGGTGAACCCCTTCGGCAAGCGCTGCCCATCGCCACCCACTTTGAAAGATGGCTTGAAAACCTCCTCCTACCGCACGTCGGTCGACGGCAGCGACTCAGATTCAGGCTGGTCTTCACGCAGCGTTTCTCCCGTTCCTGATGGGCAGAGCGCGCCGCCAGCTGTCCATGAGGATGAGATCTTCTCGCAGCCGCTCGTCCGCACTCGGACGTCGCACTCGTCGATGGGCCCGCTGCCCGCGAGACGAATGCAGCCGTCTTAACGGCACATCCGTCCTCCCTGAGATATCGAGGCGCCACGCCCCATAGGGTACCGCGTCAAGAGCAGGAAGGGGGTGCTGTCTTTGCCGGCCCACGTCTCGGAGGAGCCAGCGGCGGCGGCGGCCAAGTCCCAACCAGCGATCACCGCCCATGGCACCGACGCGCCGCCGCGGCCGCCGCGGCCGCCGCCGCAACCGCGCTGCTTCTCGTCGGCCCTCCAGCGCTGCTTCGGGCCGCCTCGTGTGGCTGCGGAGAGCAGCCACACGCCGCTGCGGTGCCACCTCGTGTTCTCCGAGGCGAGCGGCGGCTCGATGCTAATGCAGTGGGGGGAGCCGTCGGAGGGCGCCCCGCTCGCCTGCTTCGAGCCTGGCGTCCCCACCCCCGCCTTCAAGCTCCACGAGAGGGGGGGGCGGTCCGAGCTCTGCCGCGGCGTTGGCGGGCCGAGCGCAAAGCCGTTCTACCAAGGCTGGATCTCCTTCATCAAGATTGCGCAGCGGCAGCAGGGTCGAAGCTGAGAGACGCCGAGCATGCCTTTCCCCCCTCGCCCCGACCCTCCTTTGTCCTCCCAACCCTACCCGACCCTCCCCACCTTTTTCACGCCCCCCCCCCCCCTGTGCGAACAGGCCGTCTCACCCACCTCTCCAACCTGCCCTCCCGCCCCGTCGCGGTTTACTTCGCCACCGGCAAACCGCCGTCCACACCGGCGCTCCCCTCCTCTCACCTCTCTCTTCGTTTACCGGTCGCTCCCCTTTCCCTTCCAAGGCACCGCCGTCCGCCGGCTCGACGTCGGGACAGTCAAGGACCTCGGCGCCTGCCCCGCCGCCGACGCGGTCGCGGCCGTCCCTCTGGCGGCCGACGGCCTCTGCCTCACAAAGCTGGACGCGCAGCTCTTCCTCTCCATCGGGGACCGGCTCGGCGCCTCGATGCCGCTGGGCGCCGGCAGCACGGCAGCTTCCGGCCAGCCTCCAGGCCTGCCCCCGCGCCTGCCCCCGCCCAAGGGCTCCATCGTCCTCGGCGCGGAGTCGCAGAAGCTTGAGGCGGCGCTGCACAGGGCACAGGGCAGGAAGGGCAACAAGAAGGCCGGGGCCACGCTGTAGAACCTAGGCAGCGTGAGGTGCTGCGGTCTGCCGCGGCTGATTAGTGATTTCCGGATAAGGAAGGATGATATAACCCACGGCGGCGCACATTGCGCGCACACACGGGGGCCGCCTGAGCATGTCGCTGAGCAGCCATCGTGAAGAAATCGCTTTATTTATTTTAAAGAAATCGCTCGCCACCGAGACGGCGCCTCAGTGCTCACCCAGCCCCTGAATCCTCCCCTCGTTTCCTGCCTCGCTTCAAAGAGGCATGTACTTCCGTCGCATCAGTGACGACCCGGCCGACGACGAGCCCGCCAGTCCGGGATCGCACGCCGCGCAGGAGGCGGCCGCCGCGCGGGCGCGTTCGCGCGAGGAGCGGATCGAGGCGCAGCTCAAGGCCACTTCCAAGCTCGCAGAGGCGCTCGGCGTGAAGGATGCGCTCGAGGAGAACGATGCCGACTCGCCGGCGGTCGACGATGACGCCGCAGCTGTCGCGGCCCGCCACGCCCGTGAGGACATCCTCTCATCGTCGGCGCTCAACGCCGCCGCACTGCCGCCGCCGCCGCGCGCCGAGTACCAGGCGGACTCGGAGGGGAGCCCTGGAGACGGACTTGCGCCGCGGCGGGCGGGGCGTCCGCCTCAGTGGGTCGACTGCACCGACAGCGGGGGCGAGGGCTACGCGCCCGAGTGCGACTCCGAGCTCGACATGCCCGGCGCGAGGCGCGGCGGCCTCTCCCACATCGCCTCGATGAGGGGGATGTGGGAGCAGGCGGACTCGATGGAGGCGCAGCTGGAGGAGGCGGTCAGCTCGTCGCTGCAGGCGGCGGTCGCCGCCGCGCGCACCGCCGGCCAATCCCATGGCCGCAGCTCCACGGCGCACCGAGTCCGCGCTTCGCTCTTCTTGCGCAAGTGCCGGTGACGCGTTCCCACTCGGCCTTTAGGCGGCGGCGGTGTCGGCGGGCAGCACAGCGGCGGCGACGGCGTCGGCGATGGTGGCGTCGTCCAACGCGGGCGAGGCGGTCAAGCAGGTCGCGGCTTGCTTCCGCTGGCTGCAGGGCGAGCTGCGGGCGATGGACATGGACGTGACCCTCCCTAGACCCTCCCTAGACCCTCCCTAGACCCTCCCTAGACCCTTTCCTAGACCCTCCTAGACACTTCTTTAGCTGCGGGCGATGGACATGGACGTCGCCCAGCTCTCGCCCTCGCATGCACTCGCCGGTGACGCGCCCGAGTCAGACACGTCGCGGCACACACACACGTACGTACGCAGGTGAACGCCACGCGCGAGGCGAGCGCGCAGCTGATCCAGGACGCTCAGAAGCGGCACATGGCCCTCGCCGGCCAGGTGAGCGTGTCCCGCCCCCCGCCCCTCTCGCTCTCTGTGTGCCGCCGGGCGGGCGCGGGGCGTGGGGGGGGGATGCGAGGGACACCACGCAGGTTTCCACCTCTCCGGCTGCTCCCCTACCTAGGTGAGCGAGTACGAGGCTGCCCTCGACCAGGCGGACAAGGAGGCGGACGGCCTCAAGGCGAGATATGGGGAGATGTGGGGAGATGTGGGGAGATATGGGGAGATGTGAGCAAGGAGGCGGACGGCCTCAAGGCGAGAGAGAGCCTGCACCCCTTGCCGAGGAAGCCGACGATGCGACGCAGTGACTCACTCGCCACTCCATTGAATCGACTCAGGCGCGCCTCTCTGCAGAGAGTGCCGCCGCGTCGTCCGCCCGTGAAGAGGCGGCGGAGCTGCGTGCAGCGCTCGCCGAGGGGGAGGGGCGCAGCGCCGCGCTCGAGGCTGCGCGGGCGACGCTTGCTGCAGCAGTGGAGGCGAAGGAGGAGGAGCTGCGGGCGAGCCGTGCCGAGGGCGAGGCGGGCTCCGCCGCGCTCGCGAGTGCTCACGCCGAGGTTGCGCGTCTTGCTGCGGCGAGGGCCGGGAGAGGACGAGGCCCGCTCGCTGTGAAGAGCTGTCTCTTCACACCTCCAGCTGTGAACAGGCGAGGGCGGGGGAGGTCGAGGCCCGCTCGCTGGCGGTGCTCCGCACGGACGCCGAGTTGGCGTCGCTGACGGACGACTTGCGTCGCGCGGAGGCTGCGGGCCACCGGCTTGCGGGCGAGCGGGACCAGTGGGAGCAGCTTGCTGCGGAGCTCGAGGCGGCGCAGCAGCAGGCGCGGAGGGGGGAGGGGGGCGGGCCGCGGCCCAGGAGGAGGGGGGAGGCCCTTTCCTGTGAGCCGTGTGGACCATTTCCCCATAGGCGGAGGCGGGGCGCGCCGCGGAGATGGAGCTGCAGCTCGCCGAGAGAGAGGAGGCGTTGGCGACGGCGACGTCTGCGGCGGCGCGCGTGGAGGCGCTGGAGGAGGAGGCGGAGGCCGCGCGGAGCAGGCTGTCTGCGGCGGAGGCTGCGGCGGAGCAGGCGCAGGCGGACCTCCAGGCGGAGAGGCGGAGGGCGCGTGGTGACTCGATCACCGCAAAGACGCTGGCAGACTCGCGGGCCAGAGGGCACTGCCGGAGCCTTCTCGGAGCCTTCTCTGAACCTTCTCGGAGCCTTCCCGCGTGTAGGCGGACGAGGCGAAGGCCGCCCGCGCCGCTGCTGAGAAGGAGCTCGCCGAGCAGCGGCGCAGTGCCGAGGAGGCTGCGGCGGCGGCGGCGGCGGCGCACGCCGAAGCGGTCGGCGCGGCGGAGGCGAAGGTTGGTGCGCTGGAGAAGACATGTGCAGGACACGTCCACGACATGTCCGAGACATGTCCTTAGGCGAAGGTTGACGCGCTGGAGAAGACATGTGCGGCGACCCGCGAGCAGCTGCAGACGGCGAAGGAGGCGGAGTCCGCCGCGTCGGACCTGATGGCGGTGGCGATGCGGGACGTGCAGACCGCACGCAGCCGCGTCGCTGCGCTCGAGGAGGAGCTGGCCAGTGCGGGCAGCGCGGCGGAGCAGGTCGCCGCCGAGGGGGCGTCGGATGCGGCGGCGGCGGAGGAGAGGGCTGCTTCGTTGGAGGCGGAGCTGCAGCAGACGCGGTCGCGGCTGGCGGAGGCCGAGCGCGCCGCCGCCCGCGCCAAGGCGGAGGCGGTGGCCGAGGCGGAGGCGAGCGCGGGCGAGGTTGGGGCGGTGCGGCAGGCGCCGGCGCTGTCTTGCGGGGCGGGGGGCGTCCACGACATGTCCACGACATGTCCCACGACCACGTCCCTGACGCGTCCCCATAGGAGCTGGCGCTGTCGCGGGACGAGGCGTCGCAGCTGCGAGAGGCGGTCGCCGCCGCCAAGCAGGCGTGCACCTCCCGCAGCGCACACGTCTCCCCCGAGACACCTGCCCCCGCCATTGTGCAGCGCCAGTGAGGGTGTGTGCGGCTCGTCTCTGTCACAGGCTCTCCTCGTGGCGAAGCGGGCCGCCGCAGACGCCGCCGGCGCCGAGGCGGCGCGCAGCGAGCTGCTCGGGGCGCAGGAAGCGTTGAGCGAGGCGGAGGGCGCGGCGGCGGCGGCCGGGGCGGCGCGGGACGGAGTAGCGGCGGAGCTGGCGGAGGCGCGGCGCGAGGCGGAGGAGATGCGGCAGGATGCGGACATGTCCAGGACACGTCCATGACATGTCCGAGACATGTCCTTAGGCGGAGGATTTGCGGCAGGATGCGCGGCGCAGGGAGCAGGAGGCTGCCGGCGAGGGAGAGGAGAGGGAGGCGCTGGCGGCGGCGGCGGAGAGGGAGGCGGCGGTGCGGCGAGAGCTGGAGCAGGCGCGGGCACAGGCGAGGCTCGAGGCGGAGAGGAGGGGCGAGGCGGCGGCGGCGGCGGAGCGGGCGGCGGCGCGCGAGGAGGCGCTGCAGGCCGAGCTGACGGCCGCGTCGGAGAAATCCGCCTCCGCGGCGCGCGAGGCGGAGGAGGCGGTGGAGGCGGCGATGGCGGCGGCGCGCGCAGCGGCCGAGAAGGAGGCGGAGGCGCGATCTGCCCTCGACGAGTCGAGCGCCTCGGCGCGGGACGCGGCGCGCGAGCTACGGGCGGCAAAGGCGGAGGCGGAGGAGGCGACGGCCGCCGCGGCGCAGCGCGAGCGCTCCTTGCAAGAGGCGCTCGACCGCGCTCTCGCGCAGGCGAAGCAGGCGCGGGAAGAGGCGGCCGGGGCGGCGGCGGGGCGCAGCCAAGGTGCAGAGGCGGCGGGAGCTCGCATCGCGGCGCTCACTGCGGAGGCGAACGCCGCACGGGCGGCGGCGATGGAGGCGAAGAAGGCTCTGGTCGCCGTCCGCGACGCTGTGGCGTCTGAGCAAGCGGGCGCCCAGGCGGCAAGGAGCGAGGCAGCCGCCGCCGCCGCCGCGTTGCAGGCTGAGCGCGCCGCGGCGGAGGAGGCCCGAGAGGCGGCGGCGGCGGCGACGGCGGCGCTTGAGCGCGCCCAAGCCGCAGCGAGCGCGAGCGAGGAGAGGGCGAGGGCCGCAGAGGCAGAGGTCGCCGCGGGGAGGAGGGAGAGGGAGTCGCTTGAGACGAGAGTGGCCGCCCCGACCCTGGCGGCCGCCACTCGCGCTGCCCCAGCCCTCGTGCCGGCTCCCGCGCCTCCGCACGTCGCGCCGTCGCTGCGGCACCTCAGTTTTGACCTCGAGGCCGAGGTGACGGGCGACTTTTTTGACGAGCAGCACGCCGCACTCGGCCTCACGCCAACCGTTTCGGCCGCCGGCTCGGCCGCCGCCTCGGCCGCCGCCTCGGCCACCGCTTCGGCCGCCGCCTCCCCTCCTTCCTCGGCCGCTTCGTCAGATCGCTCTTCTGCGGGCGACCGCGACGTGGCGGGCCCCGCGGTGGCGCAGCAGGCGTGCAGCCCGCCCCTGCTGCCTCCGCCGCCTGCCCCGCAGTCCACGCGCCGCATGGTGGAGGACATGCGCGCGCAGCTGGCGAGGGTGGCGAGCCGGGTGGAGGAGGAGAGGTGGGCCGAGGAGGAGGAGGAGGACGCCAGCTGGTCCGAGGTCGGCCAGGCGGCCAAGGACCCGGAGCTGAGGGAGGCGGAGGAGGCGGCGGCAGCCGCGGCCGCCCTGGCCGCCTCCGACCCCTCCGTGAGGCTTGAGGCGGAGGCGGCAGCAAAGAAGCGGGCGGCGAAGCTCGCCCCCTCGGGCGCGCGGTGCGAGGCCGCGCTTCCTTCGGCGCCGTCGGCGGCGGCAAATGGCGGCTCCAACGGCGGGGCTGCGCCGCCCCCCGCGCCTTGGACCGCCCCCACCAAGCAGCAGATATCGCCGTGGCGGTTCGCGTCCGCAGCGAGCGCGTTCAAGTCGCGGGTCCGCCTGCCGGCGGGCCTGCCGGGCCTCATGGGCAAGGAGCCCAAGGACTCGAACGCGCTCGTGGTCCTCGAGGTTGGCGTCGGGGGAGGCAAGTCGGCCCGGCTGCCAGTCCACGCCGGGGACATCCCGGCGGTCATCGCGGCCAAGTTTGCGAGCGAGCACGGGCTGCCGGCCGCGTACCAGCAGAAGCTGGTTGGGATGATTGAGCAGCAGGTGGCCATCCACTCGCAGGGAGGGGCATGAGAGAGGCGCCGACACGGGCTATAGGCAGGGGCGGAGGGGGGGGGGGGGGTGGCGGGGCGGGGTGTAGGTTCGTGGGGCAGACAGAGACCATATGTATCGGAAGGCTGAGCTGGTGCGCAAGCGCGAAGCGGGAGCGGAAGCGCCTGGGCAGAGGCTCGCTGTTCACTAGATGTTTCTCTTGGGAGCCAAAGCTGGCCACAAGGCTGCTGAGGCCTGAGTGCTGAGACGTGAGAGGAGCTGAGTGAAGAGTAGAGAGCGTGCTCGTGAGCTAGCTCGGGAGAGCTCGTCAACGGGTGCGGCCGGCCTCGACGCGTCCACCTGCCGGTCGCGCCCAGAGAGTTGCGCACTGCGGAACGCCGCGTTTTCTTATCCTTTCGAGGCTTGCCGAAGGGGGCCATTTTAGAGAGCTGTGCCTGCCTCCGCCTCCACCTCCTCCCTCACCAGCAACGTTCTTTTGCGTGAGTCTACGTCCACGAATAAATTCTTTTGCTTGTGGCGGCTCTTGTGAGTCTCGCAGGACCAGGAACCTCCGTCAAAAATGGCCACCGTCTTCACGCAGGCGGCCTCCCCGCTCAAGCTCAACCTCCACGCACCCAAACCCGCGTCGCGCTTCGACGACCTCTCCTTCGACCCGATGGACGCCTCGCCGCTGCCGGCGCGCGGCCTCGCCGCTGCCGGGTGCGTACAAGCCATGCCTCCCAGACGCTCCACGCCCTCCGCCCGCGCTCCTCTCGTCTGCGCCTCTCACCGCCGAAGCCACACTTCACCGCCGCGGCCGCGCTCCGCCCAGGCGCGGCACAAAAGTGATCCTCACCGACCTCCGAAAGCACGACGACCTCAACGGAGAGGTCGGCTTCATCGTCTTCAAGCCAGACGACCGCTTCGACGGCGAGCTCCGGTACCGCGTCCTCCTGCGCGACCACCCGGACATCGTCTTCGCCAAGGGATCAAACCTGCTCGTCGACACGTGCGCAACTTGCGCCGCGCGCTTCACCCGCGCGCCCGCCGCTCAGTAACTCTTCGCTCCGCCCCCCGCGCCGCCCGCGCAGGACCGTCGACGACCACCCGATCCAGTCGCTCCTCGACTGCTTCAAGCAGAAGCTCGGACTGACCGCTTCGATGTGCCATTCCGTGCTCGCGCAAGCCCTGTCCGAGTCGATGATCCAGCCGGCGCGCCGCGCACTCGCCAGGCCCGCACTCGCCCGCGCCCCGCCCCTGACGGCCTGCCCGTCAGCGCAGGTGAACCCCCCTGCCGGAAGCGACGGGGACATCACCTTCCGCCTCTCGCTCCTCGCAAGCCTGTCACCGGTCTGCCTGGAGGACCCGCGCGGCCAGCTCGTGGCGCGCCTCGCCCGCGCCTCCCGCAGCCGCGCACGCCCCCGCTCTCAGCGAGTGCGCCTCCCCCAGCCGCGCACGCCCCCGCTCAGAGCGCCCCATCGCGAACCGTCTGCGCAGATCTGGGACGCCGCCTCCTTCGACCACGAGTCCGACAGCGCAGTAGTCGAACTTGCAAAGATTCCCGATGAGCAAGCGCTGGTGCGCCCAAATTCGAACGCAGCAGTTGTGGATGCATCGCCGCTCAGCTTCAAAAATCCCGTTCCCGACCGCTGCACCGCCCCAGGAGAACCGCTGCCTTTGGAAGAACATCCTTCCGGTCAAGATCAAGCGCAAGGTCAGCCTTCTCCTGGACGAGGGCCTTCTCTCGTGGCAGGACGTCCTCGAGGTTCGGCAGGGCGACGCAACTCCCCGCCCGCGCCGTGCGCGCTCCCTCACCAGCTCGTGGCGATGTGACGCGCTCAGGACGGCAACGTCTTCTGGGAGATTGCGTACACCGACACCCCCGACTGGCCGGAGCCGGAGCGGTGGCACCAGGCATCTCGACCCCCGCCATCGCCCGTTCGTTGGCCCTCGCTGTTTCCACGCCATCCTCGACTCTCGCCGCGCTACCCCACCTCCCGCCTCGAGCTTCTCTTCCGCTGCGCCCTCACGCTACCCTTACGCTCACTCCGCCACGCCGCAGACCGTCTGCAACTTCTTCCAGCTCCTCGCGGCGCGCGCGCCTTCCCTCGCTCGCGCGCCGCACCGCATCGCTCCTCGCCGCACCGCTCCTCGCCGGGACAGCCTCGCGCGCCACGCTGCCCAGCGTCCCAGCTGCACCGCCTCGTCCGCGCGCCCTCGTCCACACCCTGCCCCCTCCCGCTTACGCGTGCCGCCGCCCCGTGCCCTCGCCGCGACAGTGGGAGCGGCTCATGCTGAACCCCGCCCGGCTGTACCCGACGGCGCGCCTCCAGATCGTCCGCGATCTCTTCTTTCGCGAGTGGCAGGCTCGTGCACACCGCCCAAACCCCCGCCCCACCGGAGCCGCACCGCCCAAACCCCCGCCCCACCGGAGCCGCAGCCGCAGCCTCAGCCACTGACGTGAAGAGCACGTCGGGGATGCGTCGCACGCCGCGCCCCCTCCCCGAACGCAGTGCGTCCCGCCATTCCAACGCGTCACCACTCGCGCCCCCGCAGAGCCGCTCGCGCCGCCTCGGCCGCGAGCTGTACCCGCTGTACTTCCCCGACGAGCCGGAGGAGGCGCGCGCGGCGATGGCCGTCAGGGCGAAGACGCTCTCCGACTACGAGGAGGAGCGCAATCGGCAGGCACGCGTCTCGATCACTGTGCCCACGCACTCTCCCACGCGTGGCAAGCCAAGACGACCGCCCGAGCACAGCGCACCGCGCAGCTTCGCCCACACCATTCGCAAACACACATCACATCGCCGTCACCATCCCTGCCGGCCCAGCCACTACCCGCGCGTCCGCCACCGCCGCCCTCGCGCACTCCCACGATGCCGTCACGGCCACATCCCCCACCGCCCCCTCTCAGCTGCAGCCTCACGCTCGCCGTAGAGAGCCAACCACAGCACACCTCCGCCGCCCCACACACCTCCGCCGCCCGACGCGAGCCGCCGCCGACCCTCCGCAGCCCCGCCACGGCCACCCCCTGCGCCGCCTCCCCGACCCCTGCAGTACGCCTCCCGACCCACGCACCCACCGACGCGAGACGTCGACCTTCCCAGCGACCAGACTCCGCTTCGCTTCATGCGATGAGATCCTCCCACCCCCCGACACGCCTTCGGCCACAGCCACCAACCACGCTCCCACCGCCACTGCCACCGCCGCCGACACGGACGGCCGCCCCGCCCCCTCCTCCGCCCTCGTCGCCACCTCTCCCTCTAGCCTCCCCGCCACCCTCGCCCCACCACGCTGCAACGCGCCGTCGCCATCGTGACCGAGGCCGCACACCACCCGCACATGCCTCGCAGCCCCGCCCTTCGGCACTCGTCCACCGTCGCCATCCCTGCCGGCCCAGCCACCACCTGCGCGTCGGCCACCGCCGCCCTCGCGCACTCCCACGATGCCGTCACGGCCACATCCCCCACCGCCCCCTCTCAGCTGCGGCCTCACGCTCGCCCCAGAGAGCCAGCCACAGCACACCTCCGCCGCCCAACACACCTCCGCCGCCCGACGCGAGGCCGCCGCCGACCCTCCGCAGCCCCGCCACGGCCACCCCCTGCGCCGCCTCCCCGACCCCAGCAGTACGCCTCCCGACCCACGCACCCACCGACGCGAGACGTCGACCTTCCCAGCGACCAGACTCCGCTTCGCTTCATGCGATGCAGATCCTCCCACCCCCCGACACGCCTTCGGCCGCAGCCACCAACCACGCTGCCGCCGCTAGCGCCACCGCCGCCGACACGGACGGCCGCCCCGCCCCCTCCTCCGCCCTCGTCGCCACCTCTCCCTCTAGCCTCCCCGCCACCCCTGCCCCACCACGCTGCAAGGGCGCCGTCGCCATCGTGACCGAGGCCGCACACCACCCGCACATGCCTCGCAGCCCCGCCCGTCGGCACTCGCCCACCGTCGCCATCCCTGCCGGCCCAGCCACCACCCGCGCGTCCGCCTCCACCGCCCTCGCGCGCTCCCACGATGCCGTCACGGCCACATCCCCCACCGCCCCCTCTCGGCTGCAGCCTCACGCTCGCCCCAGAGAGCCAACCACAGCACACCTCCGCCGCCCAACACACCTCCGCCGCCCGACGCGAGGCCGCAGCCGACCCTCCGCAGCCCCGCCACGGCCACCCCCTGCGCCGCCTCCCCGACCCCAGCTGTACGCCTCCCGACCCACGCACCCACCGAGGCACACCTTCCCAGCGACCAGACTCCGCTTCGCTTCACGCCCACCCCCCTCGGCGCAGGTGATCGAGAACCAGCAGATGCTCGTCAAGCTCGGCATCACGACGCTCGTGCAGGCCACCCGTCCTCCCTCGCTCCCCTCCCTTCTCGCTCACACAGCCCACCTACCTCTCGCCACCGGACTCGCTCGCACCCCGCCACCCTCTCTCGCCTCTTCCTGTCTCGCACGCACTCGCCTCCTCCTCTCGCTCACCTCCTCTACATCACGCTCTCACTATCCCCGCTGCTCTGCCAGGACATCCGCAACGAGCGCAGCGAGGCCGAGAAGAAGGCCAACGAGCGCCGCGAGCAGCCTTCGACCAGCTCGGCGCCGACTCGCGCCTCGGCGCGCCAGGCGTCGTCAGACTACAACCAGCCCAACTACCTCGTGCGCCGCCGCCCCCACCCAGAGCCGCGCGACGCACCGCCCGCCCTCACCCGGCCGCCCTCCGCGCCCTGGACGCGCCCCCCGCCCGCCCCTCGTCTCCTCTGCCACCGCGCCTCCCCCTCCAACGCCTCCGCCACCGTGCCACGTTCGAGTCGCCGCTGCCACGCCTCCCGAGCCCCACCCCATCGTCGCCGCCGCCGTCGCCACCGCCGCCGCCGCCGCCACCCAGTCCGCCACCGCCCAGCCTGTCGCCTCCGCCGCCGCCGCCACCGCCTCCCCCTCCACCGCCTCCACCACCACCGCCACCTCCTCCCCGCCCCGCCGCCGTCGGGCTGCCCCCCTGTCTGCGCGCAAGCCAGGCCCCGCCCCGCCACACACCTCCACCGTCGACACCTCCGCCGCCGCCACCACCCGCCGACGCCGTCCCCGCCGCCTGCCGCCGCCGCCGCCCCACCCGTGGCCGGGAGGGTCGACCGCCCCCGGGCGCCTCCCGCCCCCTCTAGCGACT
>NW_005194951.1:413100-454238 GCF_000372725.1 Emiliania huxleyi CCMP1516
CAAGGTGGCGCGGGCTGGCGACAAACGATGAGTGATGGAAGGGAGTGCAAGTGTAGATGGCACATAGGGATGAAAGATTTTTCGGGGGGGGGGGGGGGGGACGGGCAGGCCTTGATGGTCAGGGAGCCCGCGCGCGTCGCTCTCGTGGCGCGCACTAACTGCTCCTTCCCTCTGTCGCGCAGGCGCCCGCCAAGCCCTCCCGCAAGGCGAAGGCGGCCAAGAAGGCGCCGACCGGCGGCAAGGCCAAGGTGCCCTGCGCGCCCTCTGCACCCCACATGCGGCAGAGGCGGGCTGGCGCGGGGGGTTGCTCTCGCAACGGCTGCCTGTGGCTCGCCCGGCGATGCTCCGCGCCGCCCTATCCGGCCCGCCCCGAGCGTCGACCGCCGCCACGTCCGCAGGCGGGCGGCGAGCGCAAGAAGAAGCGGGTCTCGACCCGCGGCGCCTCTGCGAGCATCACCCCCGGCGGCCGCGGCTTCGTGTGCATCAACCCCGACTGCGACGAGGCGAGTCTTGCCTCCGCCCTCTGGCCTCCTCCCCCCTCTCCACCCTAACCCACGCCTCCGCCCTCGCCGCCGCCAACCCTCACTCCGCCTCACCCCCTCGCCGCCTCCTCACCCCGCCGCCTCTGCGCGCGCCCCTCTCCCTCCACCGCCGCCTCCCTCCCCGCCTTCAGTTCCGCGATACGGCGGAGGGGATCTTCGAGCACATCGAGCGCGCCCATCCCGGGCTCGAGCCGCGCCGCGAGGTCCGCAACGGCAACGAGGCGCCGCGCGTAGTAGAGTAGCCGCCGCCCTCACTCGCCGTCCGCGCAGAGGGCCCCGCCCCGCCCCGCAGCGCACGCCGCGGAGCGAACCGAGCCTCGTGCCGGTCGCCTCGTCGCCAGCGCACGCCCACGCCCCCCCTCGCCGCCTGGCCGCAGGTCAAGTGCCTCTTTGACGGCTGCGCGAAGCCGTGGACCAAGTGCACCCTCTCCAGCAGCGGCACTATCAACCTCCAGGGGGTGCAGCGGCACGAGGCGCTCCACTCCATCGGCGACCCGCCACGCAAGGGCTTCGTGTGCCCAAGCTGCGACTCGCTGCACGACACGGCTGACGCGGCGTGGGCGTGCGCAGCGACGCACGGCGTCGAGCACGACAACAAGCGCTGCCTGTGGGATGGCTGCGGCGAGAGCTTCCGCTCGCCGTCGGCCTACAAGGAGCACGAGCCCAAGCACACGGGCATCTGGCCCTACCACTGCCCGACCTGCGGCGAGGGGCGGCTCTCGAAGACCAAGGCGGACGGCCACTGCGTGATCGGCGCCGCCTGCGTCTGCGGCTGGGCGTCGTACGCCGACCGCGGCAAGAGTGCGCTGCTCCCCCCTCCCCCACTCTGTCTCTCAAACCACGCTCGCCACCCACCCTCCTCTCTCACGTCCCACACCCTTGCTCGCTCGCAGGCAACAACGAGAAGGAGCTCGCCACGCACCTCAAGCGCTGCCGGGCGGAGGGCGGGCTCGCGACCAAGGACACCCTGGCCGTCGGCCAGGTCAAGCGCCGCAAGCTCAACGAGGCGGAGTGAGCGCGCCAACGTCTCTGGCCGGCGAGGCGTGTGGCGGCGGCGGGCGGGCGGCGTGGCTGCGGCGTGGCCGCGCGACGGAGTGAGCGGAGGTGTGGCGGCTCGGCGGCGGCGGCGACGCGAGCTGCCTCGAGCGCTCGGCCGCGGCGGCGGCGCCTCTCGAGGCGCGGCTGCGGCGTCGAGGCGAGAGAGAGTCGAGAGAGAGAGCAGACCAGAGCGAGCCCTTGCGCTTGGCGAGGGGCGGGGGAGCGGCGAGAACCTGAGGCCTTCGATGGCTGTGTGTACGACTCGCCGCCCGCGCCTCCGAACCACGTCTGCGGGAGGGGAGTGCGGCGGGGCTGGGGACGTGCGATCCGAGGCCTCGGCGCACTTGTGTTGTGCTCCTCCTCGCTGCGCACAGGGTGTGAAGCAGACTGTTGAGCCGGAGGTGTGCTTGTGTGCTGCGGAGAGTCGGGCCTTTGGCCGTGTCCTTTGTACGATATTACTTCTATGGTGGGGTTGGGTCGCTTCTAGTACTGCGCTGAAATAGAGTCGACTGCGCGCCTTTTTACGTGACTACGCAGCGAGGCCGATGCACGGCCCGCCCACACACCGGCCACACACACATCCGCCACAGACGCACACACGCCGCACGGCGACAGACCCACACGCTGTGCGCCAGACAGACGGGTCGCCTCTCTGCCGGTGTGTCGCGCGCCACGACCGCGCCTCCACACGACCGGCCACCTACCACCCCACCCGCCAGCAGCCGCTCTCCGCATCTCACAGCCTCTCGCGCCCACCGCCGGCCAACAGACTCGACCTCGCCCACGAAGGCGGTCGTGCCCGCCTCGTGGGCCCGGATCTGCTCGAGCTCGAGCGCCCGGCCGGGAAGAAGGACGCGTCTAGCCCGCCCACGAGGGCCGAACTGACCAGTACGCGGAGCTGCGGCGGCTCTCAAAGTGCGGCGTAGCCTCTGGCGGCAGCTCGTGAGCCTGGCTATGTGCGGGCGGCGGCGTAAAGGTCGTCCGCCATGTGCTGCCGCCGCCCGCAGCGGGCCGCATGTCGCCCTGCCGATCTCGATGCTCGCCGCCGCCCGACAGCGGCGTGCTTGTCACGGCGACACTCCGGCCGACAACAGCAGCACCAACCGGCTCTGGGCTCCGCGAGCGGCTCGTCACCCTGCAGGTTGGTACGGCGTCAGCAAGGCAGCCGCGTCGGTGCAAAGGCGGCGTCGCCGCCGCGGTGTGATCGGGTCGGGGGTGGCAACGCGCTGCTGGCCTCGGCGCCAGCCTTGTTGGGCTGCGGTGGCTGCCTTCGCACTGGGATTGCGGCGAGAGCTTTCACGCTGCGCGTGCGCCGGCGTGGCTGCGTGCGCAGCACGCGCGGTCTGATGATTTGCTCGCCAATGGACGTGACACCGGCGCGCCTCCGTGGCAGCAACGTAGGCGCGAAGCGGTCACGAGTGACAGCACGATTGAGCAGGCACTCGGTTTGCGGCTTCGGCACGATGTGGGCCGGCCGGCGCCGTGGCACGCCCGGCGAATACAGCTAGCATTCGCCGCCACCGTAAGCTGAGGCTTGCGGCTCCCGGTATGGAGTGTGCATCGCGTCGAAAGAGCGGAGCCGTTGGTGTTCGGGTGTGGCCGGTAGCGTCGCTGTGTCGAGCCCGGGGCAAAGCACGATCCCCGAGGTCTCGAGGTCTCGGTTGGAGCAGAGCGTCGGCGAGACCTCGAAAGAGCAATTTCTCCCGAAAAAGAAATACCCGTTTGCAATAAGCCGCTCAGATCCGGCGCTGAGCTCGCCGGCGTCTCAAACTCGCCGCGGCCTCCCGCACCCACCCGACGAGCACCATGCTCTACACTCTCCTCGCGATGCAGTGCATCACCGCCTCCGCCTTTGTCGCCGTGCCGATGGCCGCCCAGCACCGCCGCGCGCAGATCGTGCTGCAGCACGGCGGAAAGGGCTTCGGCGGTGGCGAGGCCACGCGCGACCCCGAGCCGACGGTCTACGATCCCAACGACCCCAAGGGCAAGCAGCAGGCGATCCACAAGGCCGAGTCATTCGCCGAGTACCTCGCCAAGCGCAGCGCCGGGTGAAGCCTCTCCCGCGCCGTCCCGCTCGCGTCTCTCTCCCTCCTCCGTCTCCCTGCCCTCTCTGACCGCCGCTCTCGCGCTCTCCCGTGGCAGCGGCGGCGCCGGCCCGACCGCGACGATGAGCGCCGCCTCCTCCGTCTCTGCGGCGCCGGTCGGCGGCGCGGGCTACAGCGGCAAGCACAACGGGCCGAGCTCGGCGCTCGACATCGGCTCGGAGCTGCTAAACTGGCGGCCGGACGACCCGCTGGCGAGGCTAGGCAAGGTGGTCGGCACGCTGGGGCCGGCGACCATGACCGCCGAGATGATCGAGAAGCTCATCCAGTCCGGCCTGGACATCTTTCGCCTCAACTCGTCGCACCGGCGCCTGACGCCATCTCCCCACATCTCCCCACATCTCCCCGTATCTCCCCGTATCTCCCCGTATCTCCCCGCGCCCTCCCCGCTACGCCCCTCGCCTCACAGCGGCACCTCGCCCCCTCGGCCGCAGGCAAGGCGGCGACTTCGAGCGGATCGTTCCCATCATCCGCGCCGCCGCCGCCAAGCTCGGCCGCGAAGTCTACATCCTCGGAGACCTGCAAGGCCCCAAGTTCCGGTGCGGCACCGTGCAGGGAGAGGCGGTCGAGCTGGTCGTCGGCGCGCGGAGATACCACGAGATACCACGAGATACCACGAGATACCACGAGATTCCACGAGATTCCACGAGATTCCACGAGATTCCACGAGATTCCACGAGAGAGCGGCGGGACCCGCCACCTCTCTGTAGAGATTCTCCGAGATTCTCGGAGATTCTCCCGCTCAGCCGAGATGCCCCCGAGATCAGGCGAGACGGTCGAGATGGCGCTCATGCAGAGCGACGCCGACCTCACCGTCCCCGGCCGGATCACCCTCGCCGACACGACGGAGCAGAACGCGATGCTGCG
Organism: Emiliania huxleyi CCMP1516; assembly: GCF_000372725.1. Classification (NCBI taxonomy): domain Eukaryota; phylum Haptophyta; order Isochrysidales; family Noelaerhabdaceae; genus Emiliania; species Emiliania huxleyi. The sequence continues at coordinate 417,650 of NW_005194951.1, forward strand.
CGGGCTTGAGGTGGGGGGGGCGTGGGGGGGCGTGCGCAGCGACGAGGGTGGTCCGTCTTGAGGATTTGGTTTCTGAGCCGTGAGGTTGGGATGGACGTGCTGCTCAACGACGGCTTCCTCGCGATGAAGGCCGTTCGAGATCAGCCGAGATCAGTCGAGATCGGCCGAGATCAGTCGAGATCAGCCGGCGACGGCCTTCCCTGTGGCTAGCTTGCAGCGCCACAGCGCTCAACCGGACCCCTCCTCACCCCCCGCCCCTCTCCCCCCCTCCTACCCCCGCAGGTGACGGAGCGCGTCTCGCCCGACACCGTCCGCTGCCAGATCACAATCGGCGGCTAGTTAATTGACAGTTAATTAACAGCTCACCGTTAATGAATTAGGTCCGCTGCCAGATCACAATCGGAGGGCCGCTCAAGTCCCGCAAGGGTATCAACGTGCCTGACCTGCAGATCGACTGTACACTACCCCTCACCGCCGAGGGAACTGCAATCGTCCGGGACGCGTCCATGACACGTCCCCCGAGGCACCTCCCATAGGCGCCGCCCTCACCGCCAAGGACCGCGACGACGCCGCGTGCGGAACCGTCGCCGAGGGCGCCGCCTCCGAAGTCGCCCTCTCCCGACGGCTCGCCGCGAACTCGCGCTGCAGGTACTTGATCGACAAGGTGGACTACATGGCTGTCTCGTTCGTGCAAAAGGGCGGCGACATCCAGGAGCTATGGGGAGATATGGGGGAGGTATGGGGGAGATCTGACATGCAAAAGGGCGGCGACATCCAGGAGCTATGGGGAGATATGGGGGAGGTATGGGGAGATCTGATATGCAAAAGGGCGGCGACATCCAGGAGCTATGGGGAGATATGGGGGAGGTATGGGGGAGATCTGACATGCAAAAGGGCGGCGACATCCAGGAGCGAGTCGTCCTCGTCTCGGGGCACTCTCGGGGCACTCTCGGGCGAATCTCGGGCGAATCTCGGGCGAATCTCTGGCACTCCAGGAGCCGATCGTCATCATATCTCCCCATATCTCCCCGTATCTCCCCAGGAGCTGATCGACATCATGGACGCAAAGGGAATGCCCAAGGAGCAGCGCCCCCTCATCATCCCAGATCTCCCCCATATCTCCCCATATTTCCATATCTTCCCAGGAGCAGCGCCCCCTCATCATCCCAGATCTCCCCCATATCTCCCCCATATCTTCCCCATATCTCCCCATATCTCCCCAGGAGCAGCGCCCCCTCATCATCCCAAAGATCGAGAAGCCGGCGGCCCTCAAGAACATTGACGAGATCCTCGCCCTCTCCGACGGGCTGATGGTGGCGCGCGGCGACCTCGGCACCGCCGCCCCCCTCGCCCGCGGCGCGCCGACCGTGCCGCCGAGTCTCCTGAGCGGCGAGTGGTGTGGTCGTCTCTAGGCGTCGAGCTATGGGGAGATGTGGGGGAGATATGGGGAGATATGGGGAGATATGGTGCTCGTCTCTAGGCGTTGAGCTCGGCCTGGAGCGCGTCCCCTTCGCCCAAAAGTTCCTCATCAAGAAAGCAAACGAGGCGAACAAGTTTTGCATCACCGCGACGCAGATGATGGAGTCGATGATCGACGCGCCCGTGCCAACGCGCGCCGAGGTCAGCGACGTGCTCAAGAAGTCTCCCCATATCTCCCCCTATCTCCCCCTACATCCCCATATCTCCCGCCAGGTCAGCGACGTCGCGAACGCAATCTTCGACGGCAGCGACGCGGTGATGCTCTCCGGCGCGTGGTCTATTTCTTTTTTCAGCGCGTGTTTCTTTTTTATAGGCAGCGACGCGGTGATGCTCTCCGGGGAGTGCGCCGTCGGCAAGTTCCCTTGCGAGACGGTCGAGGCGATGGGGCGCACCATCTCCGCCGCCGAGCACCACGTGCGCGTCATGTCGCCCGGCTTCTGAGGCGGCACGCGGCACTTGCGCTGAACACGCCGCGCGGTGCGTGGCGACCGCGTCCGGATCGGACCGACTTGCGACCTGACACTTGCAGCTGTACACACATGACTCCATGACGCGCTGCGCGCGTGCGCGAGGGGCGGTCTCCGACGGAGGGGCCCCGCTGGCACTCTCCCTGTCGTTGATTACTGCGGAGATAAGCGAGTCGCACCGAGAGAGACCCTGTCGAGACGAGCTGCGCGAGCAGACTCCAGAGTCCCCACTCACTCCAGAAGTGTGCACCGCTCCCCCTCTCGAAAGCGAAAAGAGCGGGAAATCAGATTCAGAATAACAGGCGTTGCACATAGCAACGACAACCTTGGCTTTCTCGACACTCTCTGCACCACTGCAGACACACATGTTCATGCGCGGCTCGATAGGAACGCGTTTTGACCCTCATGTGTCATGACTGTATATAGAGTGTAGTCTGTCTGTACAAGCGGGCGTTGTAGCTTCAAGCTACAACGCCCGCTACGCGCTACCTCCAGCTCCACTTTGACGAGACGTGCCCGGCCCTCCGCAGCCTTCCCACGACGAGGCCGCCCAGCTCGCCGACTCTGCCGCCGCGCAAGTACCGACCGGCGAGGGCGGTCGCGGCGTCGAAGCTGCCCTGCTCGTGTGCACGGCGCAGCCACAACTCGGCGCCGCTCGCCCCCTCCCCGCCCCCTCCGTCGGCGCCGCTGAGCAGCAGCAGCCCGAGCTGCGCCTGCGCCGCTGGGTGCCCCATCTCCGCCGCTCCGCCGAGCCACTCTGCGGCGAGGTCCGCGTCTTTGGCGGCGGAGAGAGTGCCGTGCAAATAGTTCATCCCCAACGCAAATAGCACCTGCGCGGCGGAGGGCGGCGGGAAGAAAGGGGCGCGTGCTTGTAGGAATGTGGCGCGGGTGCGAGGCAGCTGAAGGCTCTTCTGCGGCCCGCGCCTCCGGACAGGGGCAGAGTGTCTACTCCTACTCCTGCTCCTCGCTACTCCCACTCATGCGGCCCGCACGCCTCCGGGTCTGCCCGCTGCTCCGCCGCCCGCCGCAGCCACGACAGCGCCTCCTCCGCCCTCTCGCGGCGAGCGCACAGGACGGCCAGCCCGACCTATATCTCCCCATATCTCCCCATATCTCCCTATGTCTCCCTATATCTCCCCACAGGACGGCCAGCCCGACCATCGCGCGGTAGAAACCCTGCCCGGCGCTCTCCTTGAGCCACCGCTCCGCGCCCGCCTCGTCCGGCTCCGCGCCTGCACGGAGCCAAGTCTAGGATCATGGAAGGCACATAGAAGGTTCACGGAAGTGTCCTGGCTCCGCGCCTATGCGACGCGAGTCGTGGCGACGGCCGTGCGGCGGGCGTGGAGCAAGGCTCCGGCCTCGTGCGAGTAGCGGTGCCGGGCAGCCCCCGGCCCTCGAGCAGCATGCCCGCCTAATTGACTATTGACGAACTATTAACTATTCATCAAGCCCCCGTCCCTCGAGCCGCATGCCCGCCTGGTGAAGAGAGACGCGGCATCGAGGAGGGTGTGTGTGTGCAGGAGCAGGCGCCTGCTGCTGCTGCTGCTGCTGCTGCTGCTGCTGCTGCTGCTGCGGCTGCTGCTCTGGCCTCGCACCAGGTCGTTTTGCGCCATGAAGTGGCCCGCCTCTGCCGCCTCCCGCATGCCGCGGAGCGAGCCGCGCGGGTCGTCGACGCGCCGACTCTTGGCCAGGTTGTAGAGCGCGTCGACGCTGCCTGCTCACAGCACAGACGCGCAGTCTCGCGCTCAGCTCTGCGTCTGAGGGGCACTCTAATCTCTATCTCTCCCCACCTCTCCCCACCTCTCCCCACCTCTCCCCACCTCTCCCCACCTCTCTCCATCTCTCCCCACCTCTCCCCACCTCTCCCCACCTCTCCCCACCTCTCCCCATCTCTCCCCACCTCTCCCCATCTCTCCCCATATCTCCCCATATCTCCCCATCTCTGCGTCTGAGGGGCACTCTGCAGCGGCGAGCGTTTGCCGTTGGCGGCGGCGCGCTCGTACCACGGCCGGCTCTTGTCCTTGCACGCGGCTGCAGAGTCGGCGAACCAGAGGATGAGGGAGCAGCGCGTGCCAGAGCTCACCTGGGGAGATATGGGGAGATATGGGGAGATATGGGGAGATATGGGGGGAGCAGCGCGTGCCGGAGCTCACCTGGCCGCGGCGGCGACGCGCGCGGAGGAGGGAGGAGGCGACGGCGGAGCTCAGAGGTGCAGGCTGAGCCTCGTTCGGAGGTTCGGAGTGGCATAGCGGTGCAGTGGCAACGAGGTGTGGAGTGCAGAGGTGCGGAGCGGCACGGAGGTGAACAGAGTGGCTCAGAGGTGCATGCGCCAACGCGCGGAGAACGGCACCTCGACACCATGCTGCAGGGAGAGGTGGGGAGAGGTGGGGAGAGATGGGGAGAGATGGGGAGAGATGGGGAGAGATGGGGAGAGATGGGGAGAGATGGGGAGAGATGGGGAGAGATGGGGAGAGATGGGGAGAGATGGGGAGAGATGGGGAGAGATGGGGAGAGATGGGGAGAGATGGGGAGAGATGGGGAGAGATGGGGAGAGATGGGGAGCTCACCTCGACCCCGTGCTGCAGGTCAAACGAGTGCGCGATCACCTCCCCCGCCTCGAGCCGCACGGGCAGCCGCGAGGAGACGTGAGCCCCAGGCTGGACGTAGAAGCCGCCCTCGAAGCCGTCGGGCGGCGAGACCTCAAACACGGCAGTCACGAGCGCGTCGGCGTCAAAGTGCGCCGGGTGGACCCGCCTGCGCCCGTCCTCGTAGTACCGCACGAGTGCCTCGCACAGCACCAGCTCGGAGCCTAATTAACTATTAATCAACTATTCATGATTAATTCAGTCTCGCACAGCACCAGCTCGGAGCCGCCGCCCTGGTCGCAGAGCGGCGAACGGCGCAGCAGAGGCAGCAGCCGCTCCTCGACCGTCTCGGCAAGGAGCGCCGCGAGGCCGTCATGGGTGAAGCGACCTTCCCGCGCCCAGCGCAGCTCAAAGGTGGGCGCGCCGTCGACGCTGTCCGCGTCGCGGTCAAAGCTCAGCCGCGGGATGAGCGCCCACACCGCCTCGCGAACCTCTGGCGGCACGATCCCGTGCGCCCGGAGCAACACCGCGCCCTCGCCCATCTTTTGCCACAGCTTTGGCACGCGCGTCCACGAGGCGCCACCCGAGTCGAGCGGCTGCCAGTCGAGCGCGTGCAAAGCCGCGCTGCAGTACGAGCGGCGGCGGCGGAGGCCGTCGGCCGCCTCGAGCTGGAGCCGGACCGCGGCGAGGCCGGGTGACCGCGCAAGGTGCAACGGGCCGCGCACCGCTCGCAGCGATGCGGGTCGCAGCAACGGGCAGGTCATCAGAGGCGGCTCAGAGGCGGTGGAGAGGCAGCGAGCGGGCTGGCGGCGGCTGGGAGGCTTGTCGGCGGCGGAATTGAAGAATTTTAGCCGTGAACTCCCTCGCACAACACTGGGCACGGGACTGGCGCGCACTGGCACTAACACAGGTACACCACGGGAGCCGCCTAAGCGACTCCTGCGAGGGTGGCGAGGCACTTAGCTCCGTGCACCCGCCCACCCCCGCCACAATTGAAGAAAAAAAGGTTCCTCTTTTCCGCGCCCCCCCCGCAAGGCGCGCGATACAAAAAAGCTATTCCGAACTCGGGCGGCTAGCGCAGCACACACCTCTCCTTAAAATCCCTGTGTGGTGGCGGCGTGCCGTCCTCCCATCCCTCCCTTGGGTTGTCTGTTTTCGTTCTTTAAAAAACTCGAAAAAATCGGCGCCTGCGGCGGGCCGGGGGACCCCATCTCCCCCCCTCTAGGGCCCCCGCGCCCCCCCAGAGGAACAGGATGCGTACTCTTTTGACAAAGGGTGTGGCGGTTAAGGGGTCCGGCCTAGCACAAGGCGAGATTCGGATTTGTTTGAGCCAAGTGCCAACTCGTTCCTCGCCTTCGAATCAGTCTCGATGGCCTCTCACCTTTTCTTTCGAGAATTGGTCCACCTCATCGCATGGAGGCCTCTCATGCGAATCTTACCGCCTTACGGGCAACCCGAACTCCCACACACGCCAATACACGCGCTTCCGGCGCCCTGCATGACCCTCTCCACGCACACCGCGTGAAAACTGCACGTACGTCCCCGCGCGCACGCAAACACGCGCAGCGCCATTTCAGAGCTGTGCCATGTGCGTCTGCTCTGTGCTGGCACCCCATGGCTGTCCCGAGCCGCCCGCACCAGCCACGCGCCTCTCGCACCACCAGAGCCCGGCGCACGACCACTCACGCCGCGACGCGCGCGCCGCAGTGCACCTCTCACTGCAGTCTGCGCCCACTGCACAGGCGCCTGCACCTTCTTCAGGCACCATGCCGCACCGGAGCGCGACGCGCCCGGCAGGACGCTTCACCGCGAGGCGCGCGCGGCGGCACGCCGCGCGCGCAGGCCACCGAGCACGCGCTCCGTTACCCAAGCAGGGCTGCTGTGCAGACTGCATGCAGCCTGCACAACAGCCCTGTTCTGAACCATTCAGCCCGCGTGCTCCGCTGCGCCCCTGCCGCCTCGCGTCCTGCACTGCACGAGGCGCGCGCGTGGCACGCTGCGCGCGCGTGGCACGCTGCGCGCGCGCTCCGCCATATCCGTTCAGTTTGCTGTCCAGTCTGACTGCACACAGCACACAGCACAAGGAACCCGAGGTACATGTGCACGCCGCGCAGTCCCCGCACAGCGATGCAGCCCGCACCCCGCGACAGCCCTACGTAGAGCCAGCCTGCCTCACGTCGAGCCCGCGCATGCCGCACGCAGTACTGCTACTTGTGCGCACTGTATTAACCTCCGGTATTTCTTGTTTGCCACAAAAAGAAAACAAAAAAGTCAAAGACTTCGCCGCGCCTCCTCGAGCAACGCCCCGACACCTTCGACCCCACCGAAAAAGTAGGGAGAGTGCGCGCCACTAAAAATATTCTGCCGAAATTCTTACGACAAACGGCCTGTCCCAAAAAGAATTCCAAGAAAGAAAAACACGGAACCCCTATGGAGAACGCCGAGGCTTTTTTTGCTGACAGGAAAGAAAAAACACCGCGGGGACCCACTTCCCCCCTCCCCCCCCGAGGTTCAGAAAATAAAAGAAAAACAGCCGAACCCCAGTAGGTATAACGCCGAGTGCCAGACCACCAGGGGGCAAGTGTGTGTAGCACCTTCGACCCCGAAATGAAGGTCGCCACGCAAAACCGGGCGCTAGGAGAGGTGAACTGAAGGCTGAGACAACGGAGGCCGAGCCTGAGTGGGCGCCCGCGCGCCCCCACGCAGGCAAGCCTCTGTCCTTCGGCCCACTCCGGCGATCGTCCGTGGGCGGCCGCGGACAACATGGTGCCTAATCAATTCCCCCAACACCCGACCCCACTCTAGGGACAGCAGCGCGCTTCTCATCCCGGAGAGGGAAGGAGGGGGGGGGGGGGGGGGGGAGATCAGAGAGCCAAGCACGGGAGTACCCCCGATGGACGCGAGTAGGGGGGAAAGCGAGACGAGAGATTCAAGGCGAACTTCATCACCCGTCCAGGAGCCCCGCATTAGGTAGCGACCCCAGGTTCAGAGCTAGGCTTCCCGACAGGGCAGGGAACCCCCAGCGCGCAGGCGGGGCCCACGGTAGCCTCGTGCAGTACGCGATACCGAGAGCTGGGGGAGAGGCGCGCCAAGCCAAGGGGGACAAGTGACGGGGGGGGGAGAGTAGTGTCTTTCGCAGGTAAAACGCAATTTTTTTTTCTCGATGGCCTCTCTCCGATCAGGTCTCCCACCTGCGTGTGCTGCGACCTGACCGCCCTGCCTCTGGGCTGCGCGCACCTTGAAATATTTGAGCTACGAGAAGCGAGAGTGATTTCACAGCAACACTGAGAAGGTCAGACGCCTTCAGAGTTTGGGGTGACCCCGTCCAAGGCAAGAACTGTGGCTCCGACGACACGCTCGTTCGTGGGTAAACCATGACCTCGCTACGCATCTCGATCCCTCTCTTCCCCGAGCAAGCTGCACCCTCGCAGCCCCATCCAAGAGCGCCTCGAGTCGGCCCTCCCCAACCGCCCGTCCCTGGCCGAGCTCCACGAAGCGCAGCAAAAGGCCGAGGCGCAAAAGACCGAGGCGCGCCGAGCCGCTCGACATGTATGACAACAGATGGCGCTAAGAGGTTCTCTTTCCCCTCCCAGACTGGGGAGGCTCAGACGAGCTCGATGCCGCGCTCCTCGCACGCGGCCACCAGCTCGGGCTGCTCCTCATTGTCCACGTAGAGCGTCTACAAGCGAGGGGAGGATGAGCATACTCAGGGCGGGGAGGGCGTGTGGCAAAGAGGGGGCGTCTCGCGCCTTCAAGCTCGGGGCGCCCCCCTCCTTGAGGGCGGCGGCTAGCGCCTTGCAGCCCTCATCGCCAATCTGGTTGCCGTTGAGCAAGAGCTTCTCGAGCCGCGGTGCTGCCCCCTTCTTGCCGAGGACGGCGGCCAGCGCCGTGCAGCCCTCGTCGCCAATCTTGTTGCCGTAGAGCCCGAGCGTCTCGAGCCGCGGCGCTGCCCCGCTCGCGAGGACCTCCGCCAGCTGCCCCGCCTCCGCGTCGCCCCAGCCGAGGCTGAAGTAGTCCAGCTCGGTCGACTTGCCAAACTGCTCCTCGAAGGCGGCCTTGTACAGCATACTCACGAGCGGCTTGTCACCCTTGCCGTTGGTGAAGCTCTTCGTCTCCAGCTCCGCCGCGAACCGAGACGGATGCAGCGGAGGGCGCCGTCCGCCGTCCTTGGAGCAGTCGTCTCGGAGTTCAAAGTAGTGGTACTCCATGTCGTCGCGCATCCGGCCGAGGTCGAGCGAGAGGGCGCTGGACTTGGTCAGGCTCGCCCAGCTGCTCTCGGTGTAGCACCAGCCGCGATCAAAGTACTTGGCCACGTTGGTGCCCTCGGGCTGGTCCTCCGTCTTGTGGCCGTCTGGGAAGGAGGTCAGCCGCAGCACGAATGTGTACGGGTGGGAGTAGAGCGTGCCGAGGCAGTCCAGCCCCTGCCTGAAGAGTGCCTCCTCCGCCTCGGTGCGCATGATGCCGTTGGCCGGGTCGGGGTGCTGGTGCAGCGAGCCATAGTCCCAAAAGACGCCGAGCCGCGGGTAGATGGTTTTGCGCTCTGTCCCAATTTCGATACTGCTGCCGGCTTTAATGAAACGTTGCAGGCGAGGAACGCGGATGGCGCCGCTAAGCAGGGCCTTGAGCGCCTTTGCGATGCGGCTGAGGTTGGCTCCGTCCGGGTCGGGGTGGTCCTTCGTCAGCCACGGGTAGGAGAGCGCAGCGACGGGAAGGCTAGTATGGCTGATTGTTGTCTCGACGAGGTCGCTGAGGGAGAGGAAGGCTTCTTTGGGCAGCGCCTGGCGGTGAGTGAGGACGCCGCTCGCCTCGGCGTGGCCAATGATCCACTGCGCGTCAAGGAGGGCGACGGCACTGCTCGCGAGGACCGGCTCCAGGTCACCGCCGCCGAGCTCGCGCCACTTCTCCAGCTTCTCCTCGGTCACGCCGAGTTCGGCGGCGGATGGGAGGGCAGCGGCCAGCTCTGCTGGAGCAGGAGGGGCGACGATTGCCTGGGCTCCAGTGTCCTCAGGTCCCTGCCTCTGGTGGGTCGCCTCACCGCTCGACGCCCGCTCGCAGTCAGCCGCCGCCCTGGAGGCCACAACGACCTCGCGAAAGTACTCTACGCCGAAGGAGTATATGTCGGCCGGATTAGCGCGAAGCACTTCCCGCGTGAAGGCCTTCAGCACCGACGGGAGCTCCTTTGGCAAAGAGAACGTTGTTGCTGGAGGAGCCATATCCGTTTTCGTAACGTCATGCTATGTTGTGGAAAACTCGTAAAAAGGAACTCGCGTGTCTAGCGCATCACACACCTCTCCTTAAAATCCCTGTGTGGTGGCGGCGTGCCGTCCTCCCATCCCTCCCTTGGGCTGTCTGTCTTCGTTCTTTCTTTCTTTTTCGGGCGGGGCGGGGTGCGCACTGTCCCTTCCCTGGAGATGATTGCTCTATTATTATTATTCGCTCGCGGCGCCGCGGGAGACATGGCCGCGGATGCGGCTGCCGGCTCGCACTCGCTCGGCGGGCCTCTCCAAGTCGCAAGTGCTCCAAGTGCGCGGGGCCAATCGCACTCCAAGTTGCGGTCCAAGTGCTCCCAAGCCGTTCTCGAGAAGCCGTTTGTGCCGCGTCCCGTGCCCCTGAGTTCATTTTAAACACCCAAAGCCTCAAAACAAGTGTCACGCCGGCGCCCATGTAGAGCCCCACCTTGCACGTCTCGCCCGTCTCCCGCAGCTACACGCCCGTCACATGCAGCCGGCCGTCGCGCGAGGCGTGTAGTGGAGGCCAGCGAGCTGAACGCGCTTTCACGGCCGCCGACTGCGCATTCATGCCCCCTCCTCACTGCCCTAGACCCCACGCCTCGATCTTCTTGGGCAGCAGCTGGTTCGACAGGTCGTCGCCGTGGCCTAGGCAGCCGCGCACGCCCTTTCCCCAGGCGAAGACGGCGTCATCGGCGGTGAGGGCGAGGCTGTGCCTTGGTCCAGCCGACACAGCGACGACACACCGGCCAGCCAAGGCCTCGACCTTCTTGGGCAGCAGCTGGTTCTGATCGTCGCCGTGGCCCAACCTGCCGTCGCCTCCATTGCCCCAGCTCCAGACGGCACCGTCGGCGGTGATGGCGAGGCTGTGCTGGGATCCAGCCACCACAGCGGCGACGTGCCGCCCAGCAAAGGCCTCGATCTTCTTGGGCAGCAGCTGGCGCTGCTCGTCGCCGTGGCCCAGCCGGCCATCTCCCCCGCAGCCCCAGCTCCAGACGGCGCCGTCGGCGGTGATTGCGAAGCTGTGCGAGAGTCCTGCCGAAACAGCGACGACGCGCTGATCAGCAAAGGCCTCGACCTTCTTGGGCAGCAGCTGGTTCTGCTCGTCGCCGTGGCCCAGCTTGCCAAAGCCTCCATGGCCCCAGCTCCAGACAGCGCCGTCGGCGGTGATTGCGAGACTGTGAGCATCTCCAGCCGACACGGCGACGACGCGCTGGCCAGCGAAGGCCTCGACCTTCTTCGGCAGCAGCTGGTTCTGCTCGTCGCCGTGGCCCAGCTTGCCAAAGCCTCCATGGCCCCAGCTCCAGACGGCACCGTCGGCGGTGAGGGCGAGGCTGTGCCCGCCTGCAGCCGACACAGCGACGATACGCTGGCCGGCAAAGGCCTCGATCTTCTTGGGCAGCAGCTGGTCCTGCTTGTCACCGTGGCCCAACTTGCCAAAGCCTCCCCAGCCCCAGCTCCAGACGGCCCCGTTGGCGGTGATGGCGAGGCTGTGCTCAACTCCAGCCGACACGCTCACGACGCGCTCACCCAGCGTCGACGGGATGCGGGTCGGCGTGTTCAGCCGCGTCACACCCTCGCCGTGGCCGAGCAGTCCCGGCAGCCTCAGCCGTGCCGCACGACGAGAGCCGCCCCTCGCCGTCGATGAAGAGGCTGTGCCGACGGCCTGCCGCAAGCCTCACCGGCGGGTTGATCTCGCGCAGCAGCGCGGCGAAGCACAGCCACTGCACGGCGCAGCTCTCGCCCTCTGGCTGCGCCGGCAGCTCGAAGCCGCGCTCTTGCGCCCACAAGCGGATGCCCTCCGCCGCGAGCGAGGCGTGGAAGAGGACAGAGACGGCCGCGACGCGAGCGATGTCGAGGGGTTCGCAGCGAGAGAGGGCGCGCGCGAGGAGCTCCGTGGGGAGGTCGAGGAGGCGGGTGGGCGGCGGCGTGTCTGGCGAGGGCGCGGCGGTTGCGGCGGGGGCGAGGCGGCGCGAGCGGCGGCGCGGCGGGGCAGACATCGCGAGGAAAAGAAATCAAGCTGGGGAAAGAAATTATCCATCTTACCGACTGCACTCTTCGGAACAGAGGAGGAAGTGACAAGGGAGAGAACGACGAGAGTGGGACGGCCGCGAGGTGGCATGAAGGTTGCAGCGAGAAGCGGCGAGAGACTGCGAAAAGAGATAGGAAGAGGCAGACTCCCTAGGGTGGGCGACGGCTAGCGCATCACACACCTCTCCTTAAAATCCCTGTGTGGTGGCGGCGTGCCGTCCTCCCATCCCTCCCTTGGGTTGTCTGTTTTCTTTCTTTCTTTCTTTTTCGGAACAAACCCTTAGATGTGCCGGTTGGTCGTCCACGCCTCGTCAGAAGCGAGAGGGGGGCGGGCCGAGACCGCCACGGCGCCCCCCTTGGAGATCGCCCAGTCCTACGATCCTCCGAATGCGCCGCTGGGTACCGCAGTCGGCACCGCAGACAGGAGGTCGACCGCGGGCACATCAGTGAGCTTGTAGCCTGACGGCGACTTCGCTTCGGGGACGACCCCGACAAAGAAGGGGTGTGGCATGGCCGAGGTGAGCCACGAGTCCCACTGGCGTATCGGCAGCCGCTTGAAGATCACGGCGTTCAGACCAGACTCGTCCTCTTTCAGAGCCTTGTCGCGCGCGGCCGTCGACTCCATCGCCGCTAGACCGCTTGCGCCGCGCGCCGCCTCGTCGACGTACACAGACGCGGACACGACAATCCCCGATGAGTCGTGGTTCCACTCGAGATCGCCGACGGCGACCGGGAAGGAGGCGAGGAGCCGCGCCTCGCCGGGTCCCGTGGCAGGCGTGATCCAAACTGCGGTGCCGTTCGTCTTATCGCCACCGCGGTCAGAGACGAAAGCGATGTGCTTGCCGCAAGGCGAGAACTGCGGGCAGATCGGCGAGCCACAGTTGCGCATCAAACTTTTTCGTCGACCAGTCGTACTGGCGGACCTCGAAGCAGGCGAGGCTGCCGTCCGGCGAGATCGCCGTGGCGCCAACGCGAGCCATGTCCACCAGACGGCTCCCGTCGAGCACCGTCGGGCCCTCCGTCAGCGGCGTTGGCGCTGGCTTCGACGGCGACGGCCGGGAGGGGAGGAGGGTTCGTGGCGGGACGACGAGAGAGCGGGCAGCGTGGGCGAACGACATGAGAAGCGCCGACTTGAACAGGCCGCGTCGAAGCATCACTGAGCACAGGCTGCGAGTGTCGACTCGGTGCCGTGGGGGCGATTTCTCTTTTTACAAGAAAGAAAAAGAATTTGTTCGTCCGATCATCCTGCAGTAGTAGGTAGGTAGAAAGGTGAAGAACAGCCAGGCTCGGACTGGACACCAACGCGGTATGGGTGGACGCGAGACAGATGATGACGACACGCACGAACGACACACAGACACAAACAAGCTCACAAGACACACATGCAGTAAATGTGTAACCGTATTCACCTCGAGACCTAGAGAGAATATGCGTTTCAGTCGCCCGACGGGCCCAGGGTTCCATATGCCGCCGCGACGCCTGTTGCTCACGGACCCCGCCGCGCCCGCGCGCCACTCCCACCATGCGATGCGCTCGCTTGCCGCCCGAGGCAGCGCTGCGCCCCCTCGGCCTCGCACCGCCTGCCCCCTCCCGCTCGCAGGCCGATAAAAGGATGACGCAGTTCTGTTGCCTTCTGCTCGTCCTCGCCTTGGGCAGCGCCAACAGCCAAGGGCTCCAAGCCGCTCGTCCTGGCCGTGGCAACTTGTTCGCTGCGGCTCCAACAAGTTCGCAAGGCACTGCTGGCGGTGTGGCCTCGGGGGATGATATCCACAACGCCATGGGCTACAACACAACGGCCTCGGGGGATTACAGTACCGCCATGGGCTACAGCACGACGGCCTCGGGGACATTCAGCACCGCCATGGGCGCCTTCACGACGGCCTCGGGGGAATACAGCACCGCCATGGGCTACAGCACGACGGCCTCGGAGATGTTCAGCACCGCCATGGGCGAGGGCACGAAGGCCTCGGGGTATCAGAGCACCGCCATGGGCATGCTCACGACAGCCTCGGGGGAATACAGTACCACAATGACCTTCAACACGACGGCCTCGGGGGGATACAGCACCGCCATGGGCAACCAATCGACGGCCTCGGGGACATACAGCACCGCCATGGGCAGTTACACAACGGCCTCGGGGGATTACAGCACCGCCATGGGCTGCAACACGACGGCCTCGGTGGAATACAGCACCGCCATGGGCGCCTTCACGAAGGCCTCGGGGTGGTCCAGCACCGCCATGGGCGAATTTACGACGGCCTCGGGGGATTACAGCACCGCCATGGGCGGCTACACGACGGCAGAAAGCTTGGCGGAGACAGTTGTGGGGCAGTACAACGCTCTCGGCGGCTCTCCCTCTACGACCTCCTGGGTTACCGCTGACGCCGCATTTCGAGTGGGCATTGGCACTGACGACTTGAACCGCAAGGATGCGCTCACGGTGTACAAGAACGGCACCGTCGTCATCAGCGGCGACCTGGTTGTCGCTGGCTCTACCGTTGCGTCAAACCCAGGTCGCCGCCTTGCTGCCCTCGAGGCTAGCGCTGAGAAGCAGCAGCAGCTCAAGGCTGAGATCAAGGAGCAGCTCAAGGCTGAGCACGAGCAGCTCAAGGCTGAGCACGAGCAGCTCAAGGCTGAGCACGAGGAGCTCAAGGACCAGCTGGCTGAGTTCAAGGAGGAGTTGACGCAGCTTGCCGTCACGCTCGCAAAGAAGTGAGTTGAACCCTTGCTGCGGGCTGCGGCCTGCGGCTGGGGCAGACGAGGAAAAGAAGGCTCGTTTTTTTCTTTTTTCCTGCACCCCTCTCATTCGATGGCGGAACCATTCGATGCCGGCAAGTGGTCATCGCTCTGCCCCTGCTCTTTACGCTCTCCGGGCCGCTCCTGATTCACACGATGTCCCGCCAGCAGCAGCTCCTCCGCGCGCCACTCCTCGACAGCGATGCTGTCGTGGTGCCGGGCTCACGTCAGAGTGCACTTGCGACCGGCTCTTGCTGGACGATCAGCCACAAGGGCGCCGCATACGCTGCGTGGCGCTATGTGGCGCTGCTCGGCACGGTGGCGACGCTCATGGCCGTGCCGCTGCAACTCGCCTTCTTTGACGGGTCGCCGCCGCTCGCCGCCGCCAGCCACGCTGCCGACCTCTTCTTCTCGTTGGACGTGCTCGTATCGCTCGTCCTGACGTACGAGCGAGCCACTACTGGCGAGGTCGTGTCGCAGCCTAGTGCGGTTGCGCGGCGCTATTGCCGGAAGTGGCTGCTTCTCGACCTGCTGGCGGCAGCGCCGGTCGACTCGCTGACTTCGATCAGACTGCTGGCCTACCTGCGTTTCCTCCGCGCGCGCCGCCTCTCTGCGCTCTTCTGGCAGCTCGAGCTCGACGAGCGGCTCTCGTACGGAGGCCTCCTCGCGATCAAGTTCACGCTCCTGCTGCTGCTCGACGCGCACGTCGGCGGCTGCACGATCTGGTACCTCGCCGCGCCGGGCGAGGAGATGTTTGAGCACGGCCTCGGCGACGCGCAGGGCTGGGGCCAGCAGTGGGTGCTCGCGATATACTGGGCGGTCACGACCCTCTGCACCGTCGGGGGCGTAATTAATAATTAAAAGTCAATTAATAGTTCATTAGGCGGTCACGACCCTCTGCACCGTCGGGTACGGAGACTACTCGCCAGAGACCACGGGCGAGCGTCTGTTTGCCACGGCCTACATGCTCGCCAACCTCGCACTCACCGCGTGGATCATCGGCACCGTCGCCATGCTCGCGACGCGGGGCGACGGGGAGCGGGCCGCGTACCGGCGCGACCTGCTGATGCTAGGCAGGTACGTGCGCAGCACGGGCCTGCCCCCGCCGCTGCGCCGCAGCATGAAGGCGTACCTGTGGCTGCAGCACGTCTCTGGCACCGTCGACGCCTCCGCCTTCGAGCGCAAGCTCCCCTCCTTCCTCACGAAGAAGGCGCGCAACACGAGGCACCTCCCGCTGCTCTCGCGCGTCCCCCTGCTGGCCGCGGCGGGCGAGGGCGACGACGCGCGCTTCGTCGCGGCGCTGGCTGCTCGCGCGGAGGAGCTGATGCTCATGAGCGGCTTGCGCGTCTTCGAGCCGGGCGACCTGGCGCAGGACTTGTGGGTGGTTGTGGACGGCGGAGCGGAGGTGGTGGTGGAGGGCGTGGCTGTGCACGTCTGCGGCGCCGGATCCGTGCTCGGAGCAGAGTCTGGCCTCCTAGACACTTCCTAGACACTTCCTAGACACTTCCGGATCCGTGCTCGGAGCAGAGTCTGGCCCGTGTCAGGAGCAGAGGTGACGCCGAGTGGCCTTCCAGCTGTACCAGTCCCGCTGCTACACCATAGGTCCTTCTTCTCGGGCCTCGCGATGCCGTGGGAGATTGCGATCACCAGCCTCACGCGCGCGCTCAAGCTGACCGACGCCGACCGCGACGCCCTCCTCGAGGCCTTCCCGGCGCAGGGCCGCCGCATCCTCGCGCGCCTCATCTCGCGCGCCGAGGCGTGGGGGCAGAGCGCCGCGGAGCAGGCCGCCACGCCCCCTCCGCCGTCGCCTCCGCGGCGGCGGCGCTGGTCGAGCGGGCGGAGCCGCTCCGGCTCCGACGCGGCGGTGGAGCGCGCCGCCGCAGAGAGCGCCGCCGTCTCTGCATTCGGCGAGCGGTGCGGCGCCCTGGCGGCGGCGCTGCGCGGCCAAAAGGCCAAGCGCGAGCGAGCGCTGTCGACGACTCTTTGCGACCTCGCCGCAAAGAATCTGCTGCTGCCGGTGCAGCGGCTCCTGCTGACGGTCGACGCGTCGTCGGTGCCGCCCGACTACGACGGCAGGTGCCGCCGTATCATTTTGCGCACCACCCGTCCGCACGCGCCCCCTTTTTGAGTGAGCGGCGGTCCTAACCGCACCCCTGCACGAACGGCAGGACCGCGATGCACCTCGCCGCAGCGCAGGGGCACGTGGACATGGTGGAGCTGCTCGCCGGCGAGGGGTGCGACGTCTCGCCGGTCGATAGGTTCGGGCGGACCCCGCTCCACGAGGCTGCGATCAACCGGCACGGAGGCTGCGTCGAGGCGCTGAAGCGCTTGGGCGCGACGCTGCGCCTGCCGGAGCACGAGGAGGCGTCGCTGCTTTGCAACGCGGCTGCAACGTCTGACGCCGGCCTGCTGGCCTCCCTCCTCGCCGCCGGCGCCCTCCCCTCCGCGTGCGATTACGACGGCCGTACGGCGCTTCACATCGCTGCGTGCGCTGGCTCGCCGGTGCTGGCAGGCACACTTTTGAGGTCGTTGCGCCGCCCGATTGGCTCGCTCAAGGATCGGTGGGGGCACACGCCCGAGGACGAGGCGAGGCGGCGAGGGTTTAAAACCGTGTTGGAGGTGCTGAGAGGGACACGCGCCGATGGTAAAGTAGCAAGGTAAATAAAAGGGGCGACAGCCGAAAAAGTTATAAAAAACGCCGCGCAGCTAGTAGGACTTTTCCAGGCGGTGGAGCCGCACGGGCGTACAGTATGTGGACTGCGCAGGGCCGCCGCGTCGTCTCGCTCACGCACACCGACTCTAACTTTTGTTCCATGCACAACGAGGTCGCCGTCCTCTCAGGGCGCGTAGTCCGCTAGTCACGGGACGGTGTGAGTGTGAGCCGACGGCCCGACGGTGGCGGGCGGCGCAAGCGCTGCGCTCTTCAGCATGCGTTCGCCTCTTCCCACTCCCGGATCATCCGGCGCAGCGTGTGGTTGGGGGCGAGGAAGGTGTGCACGAGCGCCTCGCCCGTCATCGGGCTCGTCGACTTGGTCGCGAGCCAGCGCTCGATCGCCGACCGCTCGTACGAATGCCCGTCCGCCGCCATCACCGGGTCACTCATGAGCTCGGTCGTGATCGGGCAGATGAAGTCGGCCGGCGGCTCCTCCTCCCTCGGAGCCGGCGCCTCTGCGGCCGAGGACGGCCCTTGCGCCTCCGCCGCCCGCCTCCCCTCCCCCAGCCTCGCGCTCTCCTCGAGCGCCGCCGCCAGCTCCGCCTCCTCCGCCGCCGCCACCGCCTCCTCCGCCGCCTCCTCTGCCGGCGCCTCGGCCTCTTGCGACGGCCCAGCGCCGCCCCCTCCGCCCTGCTTCTTCTTCTTGCCCCTCTTCTTGGCCGTCTTCTTCTCCTCGGGGCACTTCCCCGCCTCCTCCTCCGCCAGCAGCGCCGCCGCAGCCTCCTCGGCCGCCCTCTCGGCCTCCACCCTCTCTGCCGCCGCCCTCTCGGCCACTGCCCTCGCCACCCTCGCCTCAATCTCCGCTCTCTTCGCCTCCCTCGCCGCCGCCACAAGTGCGCGCTCGCACTCGCCGTGGCCCTCCTCCTTTGCCAGCTGCAGCGCCGTCTTGCCGCTCGCATCGCACGCCGCTGTGTCTGCGCCCGCCCGCAGCAGGCAGAGCACGATGGCGGGGTGGCCATGGTAGCACGCGATGTGCAGCGGCGTGACGCCACTGTCCTTGGCTCGGTTGACTGCCGCGTCGGCGCCGAGTAGCAGCCGAACGCACTCGAGGTCGCCCTTCTGGCACGCAATGTACAGCGGCGTGGCGCCGTCGTCCCTGGCTTGGTTGACCGCCGCGCTAGCCTCGAGAAGCAGCCGAACGCACTCGAGGTGGCCCTTCTGGCACGCAATGTACAGCGGCGTGGTGCCGTCGCCCCTGGCTTGGTCGATCGCCGCGCTAGCCTCGAGGAGCAGCCGGAGGACGTCGACGTGGTCCTTCTCGCACGCAATGTACAGCGGTGTGACGCCGTATTCCGTGGCTTGGTCGACCGCCGCGCCCGCCCCGAGGAGCAGCCGGGCGATCTCGAGGTAGCCGCTCCAGCACGCGACGTACAGCGGCGAGAAGCCGCCTTCCGTGGCCTGGTTCACCGCCGCGTCGCTGGCCCCGAGGAGCAGCCGGGCGCACTCGAGGCGGCCCTTCTCGCACGCGACGTACAGCGGCGTGGCGCCGTCGTCCTTGGCTTGGTTGACCGCCGCGCTGGCGCCGAGGAGCAGCCGCACGCACTCGAGCTGGCCGTTCTGGCACGCGATGGACAGCGGCGTGGCACCGTTGTTCTTGGCTTGGTCGACCGCCGCGCTGGCCTCGAGGAGCAGCTGGGCGCACTCAAGGTGGCCCTTCTGGCAAGCGATGGCCAGCGCGGTGGAGCCGCCGCCGGTCGTCGCCCCCACGCTCGCGCCGCTCTCGAGCAGCAGCCGCACGGCGTCGGCCTGCCCGCACCAAGCGGCGTAGACCAGCAGCGTGAAGTGGTTCTGGGCCTCGAGCCGCGCGTCGAGCAGGGCCGTGAGCGCCGGGCCGCGCGTCCGCCCGGAGAGGAGGGCGCGCAGCGAGGCCAGGTCGCCCTTGGCCAGCTCGGCGAGCAAGGTCGGGCTGATGGCGCCGCTCATGGGCTCCACTGGGCAGGAAAGATATGCGCTACCTCAAGTATCGTAGTCTTTGTTAGTATCGAGGTCTCGTGAGTTTTGGCACTGATAAATTCGCGGCGTTCGCGGCGAGCCGAGCCAGGCCACGGCGCTCGGCCTGCTGAGAGAAGACCTTCCCCGACGGCAGTGACAATTTACCCGACATCAATCGTCGACGGCAAGCTCGAGAACTGCGCCTCCAAAGTCGCCCAGATTCGCCTCTCGCGGCGCGCTGAGTTAGTATCGCCGGTGCGCCAGCCGGCTCTGCTCCACAGCAGGGCATGCCTGACTGGCTCCTGCTAGCCGTGCGTCCTGGTGGCATCCATTGCCAGCTCAGGTAGCATCAGGAGGTCGCCTCGCGCACAACTCGGCGCCGCACAGCACCGCTCCGCGTTACTACCGAGTTAGTATCGTCGACCCACAGAGACTGCTCTTCTGTAGGTGGAGCCGACAAACGCCGGCCGGGTCGGCCCCGCCGCCCCCATCGCCGCCGCCGGGGCGGCGGCGGCCTCGGCGGGCCATCCGGCGCGCCGCGCGCCCGACGGGGAGGTGTTCACCACTCCTGGCTCCTCACCCCGCCACGCCTTCGTGCAGACGCCGTGGCACCCGCCTCAGGCGCCGCTCGGACTCGGTTGACGGCCGCCCAAGTGCTTGGCTCGTGCCCAGCCGACCGGCAGGCGATGCCCACTCGCTGCTAGGCTAATCCCGGGCTGTCAAGCGGCGGTGTGGTGCCGTGAAGGGCAGCGGTGCCAAAACTACGACTATTAGTACCGTGCGGGGGCAGTGCATTTAATTCTGTCAAAAATCGAAATGTGCTCCGTGGGACGTATTGGGCTAGGATCATACGTCCGGGAGGCCCCCCATGCGTGCCGCAACGACCCACAGTTCTGGTACCACTCTCTTCACGTTCACAGCTCTTAAGTGTGCCATAACTCCGATACCTGAGGTAGTTGGAGAGACGGTTTTGGGCGTGGAGGGCGGGGACAGGCGCGGGTGGGTGGGGAGGTGGGACCCGCGGACGGGGATCGGGACGGTTGAGGCTGTCAAGGGCCAGTACTTTGATGCAGAGGGGAAGTGTCATGTGGAGGCGCTGCTCTTCGAGGAGTTCGGCGCCATGAGCGCGGGGGCGGTGGATGGAGGAGCTGCTGATGCCGTGATGCGGGTGGCTGAGGTGGCGGGCCGGAAGCTCACATGGTGGCAGTACGACCAGGCGTCGTGGTCGGCGCGCGAATGGATGCCGTTTGTGCTGCAGCGACTGTCGGTGCAGCTCTGGACGGCGCTCGCGGACGAGGCACCGCGCGCCATTGGTGCGGCGTCACGCGGCCGCGAGGGACCGCGATTCCTAGAATTTTACCCTGATTCGCTCAGGATCAGAGAGAGAGATTTTTTGTTTTCAGGATCAGAATGACTCCTATGCGCTGTCTGATCTCCTCGTTGTACAGCAATCCTTCCTGCCCCCGCGCCCTCTCTTGCTCGGCAGCGGCGGACTCGCGCGCGCACTGGCAGGAAAGAAGAAGTTTACGACCCTCGCACGACACTAGGCACGGGACTGGCGCGCACTGGCACTAACAAATTAGATATTCTTATCTTTTTGCCCCCCTCCGAGACTAGGGACAGAACCACACCAGTATAGACCAGAGGGACTGCGCCTCGCCCCCGCTTGCCCTGACTGCACAGGATAGCGTGCCCCGATTACGGCGACACTTAGCGAGGGCACTGCGCAAGGAGGGGGTGCGTCGACTTTCTTTTTGTCCTCTCGGGGGAATGTTCTCTCGGCGCCCATGGCCTTCTGAGGTTTCGTACTAATGACGTCCTTCTTGGCACTTCGGGGGTCGGTGTGTGCGTATCTGTGGTGTCTAATTCCTCCGGTATGCTACATAGGTTTCCCGATCTGAGACCTCCGTTCAATCCGAGCGGTCTCTTGCTTGAAGCCTTCCCGCTGGCGGGAGATCCCCAGTTCGGAACCTGCTCGACCCTTATATTTTTGTTCACACCTGAGCGGGCTCAATTTGCGCAGATGCTCCTACGAATTTCGAACTCGTGTCTTCTCACGCTTAGCGCTTGGTGTGTGTTCGTTTTTCGTCACGGGAGGCACTGGCACTAACACAGATACACCATGGGAGCCGCCTAAGCGACTCCTGTGCGAGGACGGAAAGAAGCATTTTACAACACGGGACTGGCGCGCACACAGACTGGCACGAAAAAGAAGAATTCATAAACACCGAAAGAAGAAACCCACAGAGGGCCGATGATTACCTCCTTAAAAACCCCGTGTGGTGGCCGGGGGGGCGGCGTGCCGTGCTCTCCCATCCCAAGAGAAGATCTCTCTCTCTCTCCCCCCCATCCCTCCCTCTCTCTGTTTTCTTTCTTTCTGATCATCTCCCAGTGCTCCAAGAAAGTGCTCCGTCTGATTTCACGAACGACAAGCCTCAGACGGATGTGCGAATTGCGGCCTGCAGAAGAATCACTTGATTACATGGGAAGCGACAGAGTGCATATCACATGTAGCATGCGCATGCACATGCAACGCTAACTAACGGACTGGCTGTCACCAGCTGACAATCTCCGTATCTTTCTGAGCTGAAGCACATTATGTAAGTGAGGGCCGGTATCGGAGAACGGGAGAGAGCGTCGCCACCTGCACACCTCTCGCACCTCGGCCCGGTTGTAAAAACTGATTTAAAGACCGATACCTCACAAATCTAGTGGATATATGGCACATATGGGCGGTTAAAGGACCGCCGTGTGTTTCTCTCAGGGACGCGCTGGAGTCTGCTTGGTCCAGCACACGTAGCCCTTCACTCCTGGCGCTGTGGCGACGAGCGTCGCAGCGTGCAGCTCGCACCTAGTCTCACAAGAGCCGCGCGTGCGGGCAAGGCTGCGTGCGCGCGGTGCGAGCTTGGCCCCAGTGCAGTGCTTGCAGCGCACCGGCGATAGCTGCCGACCTCGGCGTACTCGTACCCGAGGCACTTCGAGCTGCGCGCGAGAACGGGCGGGCATCAGCGAGCGCCGTTGCGTGGAAGAGGACCTGGCGTGGACGGGTCATCTCGGGCTGGGTATCTCGGGGCTGCCTGGACGCGCAGCGCTGGCGGCACTGTTCGTGCGTGCGCACGCCCCACGCCTCGGTGAAGGTGCCCCGCCCCCCTCCCCCCGCCCTGCACGCCCCGGCCTACAAGCGGGGTGTGCAGCGACGGGTGACCGCGGGTGTGTCGGGCGGAGAGAGCGCCTGGTCGAGCGCCAGGGAGACTGGTAGCCTCGCCGCGGACCCTATATCTCCCTAGATCTCCCTAGATCTCCCTAGATCTCCCTAGATCTCCCCATATCTGGTAGCCTCCCCGCGGACCGCAGCTGCAGGCGGCGCCCACAGATCGCCCCCCTTGCTCCTGCTGACGCCTTTGGTGCGCGGCGGCCGACGGGCTCGCGGCGGCGGCGGCGGCGGCGGCGGAAGCAGCAGAGACGGAAGCAGCAGAGGCGCCGCTGCCGGGGGCGGCGGCGGCGGGTACAGGCAGCACCCCTCGATCGCCGGCGCGGTGCGGTGCAACGGGCTGAAGCAGCCCCCACACTCGGCCGGAAACTCCGTCGCGACGCGGTTGCACGCCTACCAAAGTAAGAGAGAGACTCGCAGCCGTGACACACGCTCTTCCGGACCTGCTCGGTGTGTTGCGGCGCGGGGAAAGAGAGAGGGAGAGACAGAGAGAGAGAGAGAGAGAGAGAGAGAGAGAGAGAGAGAGAGTCAGAGCACGACTCGCGCCTGCGCAACCTCGGCGCCGCCGACGCTCGCGAGCCATGTGACTCGAGCGCCTAATTAGTGGACTAATTCACCATCAGTTAACTGGTGATTACTAATTAAGCCGTCGCCGCTTGACTCGAGCGCCGCACGAGAAGCAAGCGCCGCCTCTGCACGCCGGCGTCGACCAGACCGCCCCTTGGCACGATGTGGGGCTCCCACCGGGGCAGAGGGCGCCGGGAGGCCACGGCGGAGGAGGGGGCGGGAGTGGGGACGGCGGCGGGCGTGGCGGGCGCGGCGGCAACGGCGGGGGCGGCGGCGGCGGCGGGTGGGGAGGCGGCGGCAGCGGTGATGGCGGCGGCAGCGGGTGGGGCGGCGGCGGCGGCGACGGGTATACGCAGCAGCCTTGCAGGGCTGGCGCGGTGAAGTGCATTGGGCTATAGCAGCCGCCGCACTGGGCGGGGAAGTCCTGCGCGACGCGATTGCACGCCTGCGGCGGCGGCGGCGGCGGCGGCGGCGGCGGCGGTGTTGGACGCGGGTGCGAGACTGTGTCGCCCCGCGCTGCTGCACGGTCTCCGATGAGAAGCCTCTGGCCGTGTAGTGTGTAGCGGAGGTGTCAGGGTGCTGGGCGCGGGCGCGCCTCGGTCACGCCTCCTCCGCCGGCGTGCGCCAGCCAGGTCACGCGCTCCTATTAATTAACTAATTAACTACTGATGAACTATTAATTATTAATCAGCCGCCAGCCAGGTCACGCGCTCCCCGCACGAGAAGCAGCCGCCGCCGTGGCACACGACTCGCGCCTGAGTAATGAACTAACTTACTATTAGTTAGCTGTTAATTATGAGTTGAGCCGCCGTGGCACACGACTCGCGCCCACACCGCCTCGCCGCACGACGTGGGGCTGTTTCCCGGGCACAGGGCGCCGGGGGGCGGCGACGGCGGGGGAGGAGGGTGAGTGACGGTCGCTGCGCGGACCGCCACCAGCGTCACCCCGCTCCCCGCGCTGGCGAGGTGGCTGTCGACGCGAGCGCCACCTAATTAATTAACTAATTAACTCTTAATTAGCTATTAATTAATTAGTGGCTGTCGACGCGAGCGCCACCGGTGTGCGTGCGGGGAGCTCCGACTTGGCGCGAGGCGGGAGGGGGAGGGGCGGCGGAAGGGGGAGGGGCGGCGGCTTGACTCGTCGCTGCCGTCCGTGCCGGGGCAGCGACCGTGCCCGCATGCGCATGAGTTGCCGCCGGCACTGACCCCGGCTCGGGCGGAGGGGGTGGCCACGGGCGGAGCCAGGCGGGGCCTTGCCATGGGGTTGCGGCGGAGGGGGAGGGGGAGGGGGTGCCGGAGGCGGCAGGGGCGGAGGCGGAGGGGGCAGAGGCGGAGGCGGGGGCGGAGGCGGCGGAGGCGGAGGCGGCGGGGGCGGTGGGGGTGGGGGTGGGGGTGCCGGAGGCGGCGGTGGCTGCTGCTGGCGGGAGAGAAGCTGCGGTGGCGGCAACAGGGGCGGCGCCACCGCCGCCGCCGCTCCCCGCCCACCGCTCGCACCCTGGCGTGCCGGGCGCCGAGGCGCAAAAGTCTGCCTCTGTCTTGCAGGTCATGCCTGTGCGCCGGGGGGAGGGCGAGAGGCTGGGAGGGGGGCAGGGGGAGGGGAGGGGGGGGGGGAGGCTGGGAGGGGGGCCGGGGGGTGCGTGACGAGGCGCACGTGCGCCAGAAGGGGTGGCCGCACACAAGCAGGACACGTGTCTGGGAGGTGTGTAGGAGGTGTCTGGGAGGTGTTTACGAGGTGTCTGGGAAGTGTCTAGGAGGTGTCTAGGAGGTGTCTAGGAGGTGTCTAGGAGGTGTCTAGGAGGTGTCTAGGAGGTGTCTCGGAGGTGTCTGGGAGGTGTCTGGGAGGTGTCTGGGAGGTGTCTGGGAGGTGTCTGGGAGGTGTCTGGGAGGTGTCTGGGAGGTGTCTGGGAGGTGTCTGGGAGGTGTCTGGGAGGTGACTGGGAGGTGTCTGGGAGGTGTCTAGGAGGTGTCTGGGAGGTGTCTAGGAGGTGACTGGGAGGTGTCTAGGAGGTGACTGGGAGGTGAGGGTCCGCACAAGCAAGGCAGCGGGCGATGAGGGCGAGGCAGCAGGCGGCGTGGCCCTGGGAGCCGCATCCCCCGATTCCGGAGGAGGGAGGCTTGGAGGAGCGCCAAGCAGCGGTGCGAGGCACGTCGGCGGTCTGGCCTAATTAATTAACTACTTAACTATTAATGAACTAATAATTATTAACGGTGCGGGGCACGTCGGCGGTCTGGCCGCAGAGAAAGACGCCGTCGATCGCCCGCACCTACACATCTCGCGTCGATCTCGGGCGTGATCTCGGGTGATCTCCGAGTGGGAGGAGCTAGGGGAGAAGGTCCGCCGGCCATCTGCAGGCCCTCGGCTCGCACAAGCTCATGATCCGACACCTCTCTGCCGTCGACCATCAGCAATGGCCCATCTCACACCTCTCTGCCGCATACTCCAGCATGGAGGTGTCATGGATTGTGTCATGGAAGTGTCTAGGAGCAGGTGTGTCCAGGAGGTGTCTAGGATGTGTGTAGGAGGTGTCCAGGAGGTGTCTAGGAGGTGTCCAGGAGGTGTCTAGGAGGTGTCCAGGAGGTGTCTAGGAGGTGTCCAGGAGGTGTCTAGGAGGTGTCCAGGAGGTGTCTAGGAGGTGTCCAGGAGGTGTCTAGGAGGTGTCCAGGAGGTGTCTAGGAGGTGTCCAGGAGGTGTCTAGGAGGTGTCCAGTAGGTGTCTAGGAGGTGTCCAGGAGGTGTCTAGGAGGTGTCCAGTAGGTGTCTAGGAGGTGTCCAGGAGGTGTCTAGGAGGTGTCCAGGAGGTGTCTAGGAGGTGTCCAGTAGGTGTCTAGGAGGTGTCCAGGAGGTGTCTAGGAGGTGTCCAGTAGGTGTCTAGGAGGTGTCCAGGAGGTGTCTAGGAGGTGTCCAGGAGGTGTCTAGGAGGTGTCCAGGAGGTGTCTAGGAGGTGTCCAGGAGGTGTCTAGGAGGTGTCCAGGAGGTGTCTAGGAGGTGTCCAGTAGGTGGCTCGCGCCTCCTCCGACCTTCCGCCGCAGAGACCGCGCTTCGGGTCGTACATCGCGTCTCTGCTCGCGCACGACACCTGATCGATTAAAATTCATCAATTAAGTAATTAGTGAAGCCTCTGCTCGCGCACGACACCTGATTGCAGCTCCAGTCAACGCCAGGTGTCCGCCTCGGCTGATCTCGGGAGAGCGAGTCTCTCAGCTAGTGCGGGAGAGAGGGGGCGGTGAGAGGGAGAGGGAGATGGAGAGGGAGAGGGAGAGGGAGGGAGAGAGAGAGAGAGAGAGAGAGAGAGAGAGCCTCTCCGCTGGCACGCGCCACACACCTGCCGCGCGTTGTAGGGCGACGCGGCGAAGGGCTCGACGTTCGAAGCCTAGAAGGGACGTGGCATGGACGTGTCATGCACAGGGACGAGCCCTCTGTCAAAGAAGAAGACGCGAGGCGTGAGCGGAGGACGTGTCACGCTACTCTTCCAGGCTTCCAGCAGTCTCTACTAGTCTCTATACGGCAGCGTCCCCGCCTTGTCGTCGAAGAAGAAGACGCGGTCGTCGGCGATGTCGACCACGCGGCGGCCTAGACGCTTCTCGGACACGTCGAAGACACTTCCTAGACACTCTTCGGAGGGGTCGACCACGCGGCGGCCCCGGGCCCCGGAGCGGTACCAGTCGAGGATCTCGACGATCTCGTCCTGCTTGCTCCCCTCGGGCACGTTGACCCGCAGCGGCGAGCTCGGGTGCGCGTCACTCCACGGCGGGTGCGGGTCGGTCCTCCCTTCGCCGAAGCCCAGCAGGCCGACCGCGCGGAGCTTCTGGACGATGGTGTACCTCTCGGACGAGCCGCTGCCGGAGACGGGCCCCGAGGAGATGACGCCCATGTAGCACGCGGCGCAGAAGGTGGTGTGCAGGTTGAGGGAGAGCTGCGAAAGGGAGAGCGTCCCGCCGCCGTAGGCGGTGTCGACCACACCCGTCATGTGCCTGTTGTCTGGACATGGCGCGCCGGCGCCCACAGAGGAGCCCTGCTCGCCGGTTAAGGTGCGGTCCACGTCCCACACGCACAGACAGGCGGAGTTGTCGTGCTTCAGATGGCCGGCCGCAACCATGGCGGCCATGTCGGGAGCGGCGTGGCCCGGATCGACGGCGGTCGACGAAGTCATCTGGACGGTGACGGGCCGCGCGGCGGCGAGGAGGAGCTGCCGCGCCAGCCAGGGGCCGGCGAGGAGACGCCGCATGCCGGAGCTGCTCCGTGGTGTTCAGAGCAGTCACCTAACGGCGAGCAGTAAGGCGCTGTCCCTGAAAAAGAATTCGGCGCCGACTAGGCGCACGGAGAGGTGACGAGTGAACTGCAGGTAGTGGGGAAGGCAGCTTCGATTGCCATACAGACATGGGTCGGGCAGCGAGCAACAAGCACAGCGCTGTGCTATCGCCCTTCACTCTCAGCAAAGGGGTCCCAGGCCCAAGACGCACAAGTGCAGACACACAAAAGTGTGAGTAGTGTGTGTGTGTGTGTGTGTGTATCGCGCGCCTTGCGGGGGGGGGGGCGCGGAAAAGAGGAACCTCTTAGCGCCATCGCCATGGTGCTGCAATATGCGCTGGCGTGTTGCCGCCCGCATCCGCAGCCGTCAGCGCCTCTCGCCCGCAAAGCTCGAAGAGGAAGCGGAGCGCGTCGACATGGCCATTAACAGCGGCCTCGTGCGCTGGCGTGGCGCCCTTCGCATCCGCAGCCGTCAGCGCCTCGCTGCCGCACTGCTTGGCGAGGAAGCGGAGAGCGTCGACCTGGCCTTTGGTAGCGGCGCGGTGCGCTGGCGTCTCGCCGTCCGCAGCCGCAGCAGTCAGCACCTCTCGCCCGCACTGCTCGACGAGGAAGCGGAGCGCGTCGGCATTGCCATTGGAAGCGGCGAGGTGCGCTGGCGTCCAGCCGTCCGCAGCCGCAGCAGTCAGCACCTCTCGCCCGCACTGCTCGAAGAGGAAGCCGAGCGCGTCGACATGGCCATTGAAAGCGGCCCTGTGCGCTGGCGTGCCGCCGTCCGCAGCCGCAGCCATCAGCACCTCTCGCCCGCACTGCTCGACGAGGAAGCGGAGCACGTCGACCTGGCCATTGAAAGCGGCCCTGTGCGCTGGCGTGCCGCCGTCCGCAGCCGCAGCCGTCAGCACCTCTCGCCCGCACTGCTCGGCGAGGAAGCGAAGCGCGTCGACCTGGCCGCTGTCTGCGGCCCAGTGCACTGGCGTCCAGCCGTCCGCATCCGCAGCCGTCAGCACCTCTCGCCCGCACTGCTCGAAGAGGAAGCGGAGCACGTCGACCTGGCCATTGGAAGCGGCCCTGTGCGCTGGCGTGCCGCCGTCCGCAGCCGCAGCCGTCAGCACCTCTCGCCCGCACTGCTCGGCGAGGAAGCGGAGAGCGTCGACCTGGCCTTTGGTAGCGGCGCGGTGCGCTGGCGTCTCGCCGTCCGCAGCCGCAGCAGTCAGCACCTCTCGCCCGCACTGCTCGACGAGGAAGCGGAGCGCGTCGGCATTGCCATTGGAAGCGGCGAGGTGCGCTGGCGTCCAGCCGTCCGCAGCCGCAGCAGTCAGCACCTCTCGCCCGCACTGCTCGAAGAGGAAGCCGAGCGCGTCGACATGGCCATTGTAAGCGGCGAGGTGCGGTGGCGTCCAGCCGTCCGCACCCGCAGCCATCAGCACCTCTCGCCCGCACTGCTCGACGAGGAAGCGGAGCACGTCGACCTGGCCTTTGGTAGCGGCGCGGTGCGCTGGCGTCTCGCCGTCCGCAGCCGCAGCAGTCAGCACCTCTCGCCCGCACTGCTCGACGAGGAAGCCGAGCGCGTCGACCTGGCCATTGTAAGCGGCCCTGTGCGCTGGCGTGCCGCCGTCCGCATCCGCAGCCATCAGCACCTCTCGCCCGCACTGCTCGACGAGGAAGCGGAGCGCGTCGACTTGGCCTTTGGTAGCGGCGCGGTGCGCTGGCGTCTCGCCGTCCGCAGCCGCAGCAGTCAGCACCTCTCGCCCGCACTGCTCGACGAGGAAGCCGAGCGCGTCGACCTGGCCATTGTAAGCGGCCCTGTGCGCTGGCGTGCCGCCGTCCGCATCCGCAGCCATCAGCACCTCTCGCCCGCACTGCTCGACGAGGAAGCGGAGCGCGTCGACCTGGCCTTTGGTAGCGGCGCGGTGCGCTGGCGTCTCGCCGTCCGCAGCCGCAGCAGTCAGCACCTCTCGCCCGCACTGCTCGACGAGGAAGCGGAGCGCGTCGACCTGGCCTTTGGTAGCGGCGCGGTGCGCTGGCGTCTCGCCGTCCGCAGCCGCAGCAGTCAGCACCTCTCGCCCGCACTGCTCGACGAGGAAGCCGAGCGAGTCGACCTGGCCATTGTAAGCGGCCCTGTGCGCTGGCGTGCCGCCGTCCGCATCCGCAGCCATCAGCACCTCTCGCCCGCACTGCTCGACGAGGAAGCGGAGCGCGTCGACCTGGCCTTTGGTAGCGGCGCGGTGCGCTGGCGTCTCGCCGTCCGCAGCCGCAGCAGTCAGCACCTCTCGCCCGCACTGCTCGACGAGGAAGCGGAGCGCGTCGGCATTGCCATTGGAAGCGGCGAGGTGCGCTGGCGTCCAGCCGTCCGCAGCCGCAGCAGTCAGCACCTCTCGCCCGCACTGCTCGAAGAGGAAGCCGAGCGCGTCGACATGGCCATTGTAAGCGGCGAGGTGCGGTGGCGTCCAGCCGTCCGCACCCGCAGCCATCAGCACCTCTCGCCCGCACTGCTCGACGAGGAAGCGGAGCGAGTCGACCTGGCCATTGGCAGCGGCGAGGTGCGCTGGCGTGCTGCCCCCGTAGTTCGGGCACCCGTAGTTCGGGCACTTCGTGTGGTGAAGGCCTCTGTGAGGAGCCACACACCCGGGAAGGCAGCTGTTGGGTCGTGGCCATGTCGACATTGCAGCCGGCTGCCTCGCTCCTCGCAGGGGACGTCCGTCGCGGCATGGGACGTCCGCCGGCCGCGAGCGACGCAAAACAAGCTCTTTTATCTGCGGCCCCACCCGACGGCCACGTCGCCCTCCTCCGCTTGCCCACGATCGTGTGATGGTTGCTGAGAAGCCCAAGAAGGCCAAGGAGCTCCGTCGCCACCTCCACACTGATGCTGATGCGACTGGGGCCGGCGAGGCGGCGAGCGCTGCGCCCGGCCGCCTGAACCGCGAGCCGGTCCTCTGTGACGTGAACGCGCCGCCGCCAAAGTGGGCGAGGCCGCTGCGCGCCGACCGCTCTGCGATTCTGTCGCCGGCGCCCGCCGTCGCGCTCGAGATGGGCGTCGCCCGCGCCTCCGACATGCTGCGAGCAAAGCTCGACGAGCTTTGCCGCGCGTCGCGGCTCCCACGGCCCGTCCGGCCGCTCACCTTTGAGCGCTGGCGCTGGGCGGCCAAGTGGGAGGAGGATGGCCTCCTTCCAAAGAGCGCCGGCCACCCGGTGCTGCCCGGCGCGGCGCCTCTGCTCAAGCCCAGCAAGGAGAACAAGGCGGGCGGTGGGCCGGTCGCCGGCGGCGCCGCGGGCGCGGGCGCGGGCGCCGCGACGGGCGGCAAGGACGCGGCGGCCGCCCTCGCCGAGGACCTGATGATGCAGGGCCTGATGCTCTCCGACGCGCGCGCGATCGCGCTGGAGCTCAAGGCCGAGGCGGCGACGCTCGCCAAGAAGCGGGCAAAGGAGCGGCAGCAGGCGGCGTCGGGTAAGGCGG
This sequence comes from Emiliania huxleyi CCMP1516, assembly GCF_000372725.1. Classification (NCBI taxonomy): domain Eukaryota; phylum Haptophyta; order Isochrysidales; family Noelaerhabdaceae; genus Emiliania; species Emiliania huxleyi. Next base: position 448,298 of record NW_005194951.1, read on the forward strand.
CGTCGCTGCCGCCGCTGGACATCGAGGTGCACCGCCACTCGGTGGACCTGCGCTGCGGCCGCCACTTCGTCAAGGTTGGCCACGCACCGTACGCCAAGCTCTAATTAATTAACGAATTAACGATTAAGTAACTATTAATTAAGGTTGGCCACGCACCGTACGCCAAGCTCGCACTCCTCCACCGCCGTGCGATGCCGGCGGAGGGCGCGCCGGAGGCAGAGGCGGAGGCAGCGGTTGAGGCGCCGGCCTGGTGGAGCAGAGGTGTGAACAGCGTCTCTTCACACCTGCAGCTGTGAATAGGCGGCCGCGGTTGAGGCGCCGGCCTGGTGGTCCACCGAGGGATCGCCCGGAGGCGCGGAGATCGAGGCGGAGGTCGCCGGCGCGCGGCTGTCTGCCCAGGCGTCGGAGGCGACGCCCGACCCGCGCGCGGCCTTCCACCAGCGGCTCTTTGCGCTGCTGCTGCGGTGCGGACGCCGCGCGGGCGCGGCTTGCACACGGCTCGCCCGCTCCACGCCCGCGCCCCGCTCCCGGAATAGGTACAAGACGCTGCGCGGACACGGCTTCCACGCCGCCATCGCGCCGGCGGTGTGGCGCGTGCTCACCTCGAGGCTTGGGGTGGGGTTCGAGGCCTTCGCCTCGCCACTCAACTGCTACCTGCCCACGTTCGGCTCCGGCTTTTCGGACGTCGACGGCGCGTTCGGGAGCAGCGGCTCCTTCTTCCGCCTCAAGCCGGCGCAGCTCGCCTCGGGCTCCTGCGCGTGCAACCCGCCCTTTGTGCGCCGCCTCCCCGCCCGAGGTCGCGTCGCCGGGATGACCGCGAGAGCGTGACACGGTTGCGACCTAGGTGCACGCCCTCCTCCTCTTCCTCAGGTGTGAACAGCGCCTCTTCACGCCTCCGGCTGTGAGCAGGTGCACGCCATCCTCGACGCCGCCGCCGCGCGCGTCGAGGAGCTGCTCGCCGCGGCTGCCGCCGCCGACGCCCCCCTCTCCTTCGCCTTCGTCATGCCGGGCTGGAAGGAGACGCGCGCGCACGCCAGCCTCTCCGCCTCGCCCTTCCTGCGGAGGGCGGTCCTCGTCGCCGCCGCAGACCACGGATTCTGCGACGGCGCGTCGCGCCGGCCCAGGCCCGCCGCGCGGTGAGCCGCCCCCGAAACTTCTCGGAACCTTCCCCGGTAGGCGCGTCGCACCAGCGGGCCGACCCGCTGCGTGCGTCGCCGTACGACACCGTCGTCTTTGTGCTGCAGACGGAGCGCGGCTCTCGCAAGTGGCCCGCGGATGGGCGGTTCGAGGCGGAGCTGCGCGCCGCCTTTGCGGCGAGTGTGCCGCTTTCGTCTGCGGCGGAGCGGCAGGAGCGCAAGCGCAAGACGCCGCGCCGCGAGCCAAAGGCGAAGCGAGCCGGCGGCGGCAAGCCGACCGAGGCGGAGGCCGACTCCGACGAGGGCGAGGGGGGCGGCGGCGGCGGCGGCGGCGGAGCGGCGCCGTCGGAGGAGCTCCTCGCGGAGCTCGCGCCGCGGCTGGACGCGTGGGTGGCGGCCAAGCGGTCAAAGGACTTTGCCACCGCCGACAAGATCCGGGACGAGCTCAAGGCGGCGGGCGTGATCGCCGACAAGGCGAGGCCGGTGCCGCGCAAGGCGATCGAGAAGCGGGCGGCGAGCAAGGGGGCGGACGACGAGAAGCGCCCGCCGAAGCGCGGGCGGGCGGAGTGAGGGCGCTGAGCCGGGAGAGGACGGTCGTATTGCGCGGCGGTGTGCCTGTGGCGCTAGTCCACTGACCTCATTATGTTTATGTTTTGCGTCTCGAGAGCACACAGTGAGAGTGCGCGTTCGTGTGCGAGTATAAGTGTTCTTCCTTCAGTCTTCTCACGAGTCTAAGCTCCGCGGAACCGCACCACTTGAGGCGAACTGCGGGTAAATAAATATTTTTGCACGGATGAACGCGAGCTCGTGGGGTCCACGAAAGCACCGCTTGGCGGTGTCAGAACCGCCCTCTTTGACCCTGGGGGGCCGAATCTGCGCCCTCTCGGCCCCGGCGGCGGTCCCAGAGAGGGCCGGCACGCGGGCTCCGCCGACGCTCTCGCAACGCGGGTCGCGCCGCGCGCCTCCCGGACGAAGCGTGTTGGTGCGCGACGGCGATCCTCGCCTGCGGGGAGCGGAGCACACGCGTCGGGATAGCGAGGGCAGCACAAATATTGCACTCACGTCCCAGTATGGCAGCAGCCGGACGGGTTGGGTGGCGTGAGGGCAGGGTGGTGAGGATGATTCCACAGATCTCGCTGGAAATGGCCGTGTCCTTCCCGGGGGAGGCAGGCGAGCACGCACCTCGCGTCCGAGCGCGAGTCGATGAGTGGTCGCCGAGAGATCGCCGAACCACGTTTCGAGTGCGCGCGCACACAGCACAGCTGCGGGTTGTAACTCGACTGCCGATCGCGCGTGCGGGATGTAAATGCAGCTCGCTGGCGCCAGTGCACGGTGGCAGGGACTGGAGGCTCGGCCGGAGGGGAAGAGCAGTCCTCAATCGTCACGTGGAGGTCGCTGGGCTGGATCCATCGAACTGCCACACACCTGGAGCAGAGGCACATCAGGTCTTGCGGCACACTCTCCGACAGATGCATGCCTTTTGAGCGAGCCCACGCGCCTCCACCGTCGCGTAGTATGCCAGCGGCACGCCGGTACGCCGACGAGTCGTGCGCGCTCGGCAGTAATCGGCGTTGAGACTGCCTAGCGCGCACATCGAGAGCGCCGAGTTGTGTTGCCGCGAGGAATCCTGCTCGAAGATGGGGTCCGAGCGGCGCCTGATCGCATGGGATGGATCAGTGGGGCTATCACGTGGGTACTAGGCCTACTCAGTCAGGAGTTGGCGAGTGTGTGGGAGATTCACGCCCGTCACTCAACGTCTGTTGAAAAACTGTTCGCTGAGCAAGCTCACGGTCGAGCGGGCTTGACGCGCGCTTCAGGATAGCAAGAGGCGTGCCCACTCCCCTGAGGAGCGTGCGGGCACGCCTGGGAATCGTTGTGGAGCGACCATGGACTGGGATGACAGCCGGCGAAGCACTGCGCCAAAACCATGGCGCCGAAAAGCGTCCGCCCTCAACGTGCTGGGAAGCTTCACGGCGGAGGCTGTGAAGTCGCGGCACAACCTGAGCGCACGCACACACACCCCGTTCTGGCCATCTTGCGCTTTCCCACCACAAAATCGCCTCCATTTTGCGCGCCTCCGGTGGCAACAAAAACAACTCTAACACTCACACGTCTCTCCGGTGGCAGGTCTAGCCGGGCCCGGTTGATGATACTTTTGATGTTTGCGCGCCGGATCTCGACTCCGCCGTGCTGCGGTGCGTCCCAAAGCAAAACTTGTGGCAGAGGGGCCAGATTGGCCGATTATAACGACGAGACAGCGTCTGAAGGCTATTTTGCGGCGACACCGATACGCAGTTGAGGGCCCACGGTTGTGGCTAGTGGAGGGTGCTGTACAATCCGAGGGCGTTCCCATGGCCTCACGGGCCCGGGCGACGATCGTGGCTAGAAAAATCAAAAAGTATCATCCGTGGGGGCGAGATTTTTAACTGAGGTCAAATTCTGGCATCAGCTCGGGCATCTGCCTCTGCCCCCTCGCCGCATCGACGAGCGCGCTCGTGTCAGCTCGCAGCTCTCCTGGTGCCGCTGCTTGGCCGCCGCGCTCGCACTCGCTCCGCTCGATGCCATCGTGAGGCTGCAACGGTCTGCGAGCTCCTTTCGCCCAGCGGGTCCACCACAGAGTTCTCCCAGTCATGTGCCCAAATGCGCCCGCCGTTTTTCGTCATACCCCCCCCCCTGGAAACCCGCCGACTTTGATTGGGTCCGGTTCAACCTCACTCTCATCTTTATACTTACAGATACAAAACGTCAGATCTGCGCCACCCAGGGCTGGACCTAGTCTACACAGAACGGCCCCAAATCGGCCCGGAACCGACCCGTGGGCCCGTCTGCCGCACCCAGCTCCGCCGGGAGGGGCGCGTGCCGTTCCCCGCGGGTCGGGCGGGCCACGCAGACACGGCGGGAGAGCTTCCCGTGCCCTGTGAGTGCCGTCACACCGCCTCAAATAGGTCCCAAAGTGGGGTTTGCCTCAAGTGCCGCACGAGCGCGACTTCGGACTCCTGTCACACGATATTTTTCGATAACCTCGGGGCCGTGGCGGTTTAGCGCTCCACCTTTTCCCCCGCCCAAACGCCCAAAGCGGAAAGGCCAAACCGCAATCTGCCCGGTCCGCGGGCCCGGCGCGCTCGTCTCACTGCTGCGGACCCCTCATGCCTCAAGAGTCGCAAGTGTCGCATCCCTCGATCTTCTTGGGCAGCAGCTGGTTCGACAGGTCCTCTCCGTGGCCTAGGCAGCCGTCCTCGCCCTTGCCCCAGGTAAAGGCGGCGCCGTCGGCGGTGATGGCGAGGCTGTGGCTGCTTCCAGCCGAAACAACGGCGACGCGCTGGTCAGCAAAGCCTCGATCTTCTTTGGCTGCCGCTGGCCCTGCTCGTCGCCGTGGCCCAAGCGACCGGCTGCTCCGCGGCCCCAGCTCCAGAGGGCGCCGTCGGCGGTGATGGCGATGCTGTGAGACATTCTAGCCGAAACAGCGACGACGCGCTGGCCAGCCAAGGCCTCGACCTTCTTGGGCAGCAGCTGGTCCTGCACGTCGCCGTGGCCCAGCTTGCCACAGTCTCCATAGCCCCAGCTCCAGACAGAGCCGTCGGCGGTGATGGCGAGGCTGTGGTCGCTTCCCGCCGACACAGCGACGACGCGCCGCCCTTCCAGCGTCTCGACCTTCTTCGGCAGCAGCTGGCGCTGCTGATCGCCGTGGCCCAACCGGCCGTGGGCTCCAAAGCCCCAGGTAAAGACAGCCCCGTCGGCGGTGAGGGCGAGGTTGTGAGCATCTCCAGCCGAGACGGCGACGACGCGCTGGCCAGCAAAGGCCTCGATCTTCTTCGGCAGCAGCTGGCGCTGCCCGTCGCCGTGGCCCAACATGCCAATAATTCCACGGCCCCAGCTCCAGACGGCGCCATCGGCGGTGAGGGCGAGGCTGTGAGTGGCCCCAGCCGACACAGCGACGACGCGCTGGCCAGCCAAGGCCTCGATCTTCGTCGGCAGCAGCTGGTTCTGCTCGTCGCCGTGGCCCAAGCAACCGGCTACTCCGCGGCCACGGCTCCAGACAGCTCCGTCGGCGGTGAGGGCGAGGCTGTGGCGGCTTGCAGCCGACACGCTCACAGCGCGCTCGCCGCCCAGCGTCGACGGGAGGCGGGTCGGCGTGTTGAGCCGCGTCACGCCCTCGCCGTGCCCGAGCAGCCCTGGTTTGTACTCTGTGCCGCACGACGAGAGCCGCCCCTCGCCGTCGATGAAGACGCTGCTGTGCGTTTCGCCTGCCGCCGCCCTCGCCGGCGGGTTGGACTCGCGCAGCAGCGCGGCGAAGCACAGCCACCGCACGGCGCAGCCCTCGCCCTCGGGCTGCGCCGGCAGCTCGAAGCCGCGCTCTTGCGCCCACAAGCGGATGCCCTCCAGCGCAAGCGAGGCGTGGAAGAGGAGCGAGCGAGACGGCCGCGACGCGAGCGATGTCGGCAGGATCGCAGCGAGAGAGGGCGCGCGCGAGGAGCTCCGTGGGGAGGTCGAGGAGGTGGGTGGGCGGCGGCGTGTCTGGCGAGGGCGCGGCGGCGGAGGCGGCGGCGAGGCGGCGCGAGCGGCGGCGCGGCGATTTGGACATGCGAGGAAAAGAAATTTATCGCAAAAGAATTCTTAAATGCGACTAGCGCAGACTGATTTGCCAACATCATACAAAACCAAAGAATCAAAAACAAAGAAACCGCGGGTCGAGGAGGCGGGTTGGCGGCGGTGTGTCTGGCGAGGGCGCGGCGGTCGCTGCGGGGGCGAGGCGGCGCGAGCGGCGGCGCGGGGGGGGCGGGGCAGACATCGCGGGCAGGAGAAAT
>NW_005194951.1:454338-455819 GCF_000372725.1 Emiliania huxleyi CCMP1516
AGTCACCCTCCCCCGCGACAGCGGCGAGGGCGGTCGAGTGCACGGAGCTAAGTGCCTCGCCGTCCTCGCGGGAGTCGCTTAGGCGGCTCCAGTGGTGTACCTGTGTTAGTGCCAGTGCTTTTGTTTTAGAATTCTGTTCGAGACAGTTAATTCCTCATAAAATTCTTTTCATGCCGCGAGCAGGACACAGCCGTGCTTCGTGAGCGCGGTGGGCTCTCTCCTGTCATTTGCAGCAGCTCCTTGGCGGTTCCTCGGCTCATCTGGCGCCAGTCTCGAAGGGCCCACCGGGCAGATTACGCTATTGCGCTTTTTGCAGGCTGCTTTTTCAACGCACTTTTCAACGCACTGCCTCCGCAGCGCCGGGAACAGCACCGTGCTGTTTCGACCCACTGCGCCGTCAGAACCCACTGCGGCTTTGACCTTTTCAACCTACCATTAGGCGCGTCAAGTTTTGCCAGCCGTCGCAATGCGTCGGCTGACAAAGCTCAATGCCCAGCTGCGATGAGAAGCTGCGCTCTCTCAGCACCCATCCCACCATGTCTACTGCTGACACCTCCGCAGCTATTTCCTCCGCCCACGCCCCCCAGTTGGTGCTGCCTCGTGCATCAATGCCTCCGTAAATCCATGACGAGGAGTGCTGCGTTCGCAGGTGCCTCCAGAGGTGCACCGGATGGTACACTGCTCGTACATTCATCTCCCCTACATATGCACAAAGTCTCCTTTCCCCTCTCCTCTTCTCTCATCTCAAGACTCACGCGGAAGCCGCCTCGAGTACGCGGCCAGCCTCGAGTACGCGGCCATCTCGTGCCTTCTCCCGGCAAGGGAGCTGCCCCGCAGTCTTTCTCCGCGATCTCTCCCCGCAGGCTCTCCGCCGCAGGCTCTCCGCCGCAGGCTCTCCCCCGCTGCTCTCCTTGCCCCATTCACGTCGTGGCAGCGGCCGCTTCGGCCGCCTTGGCCTTCGCGCGCAGTTTCTGCAGCCGCGATTGGATCGCTTTGTGCGGTGGCGCGGAGTCGGGCTCGTACTCGTTCATCCATGCCTCAAAGGCGCTTGGCGAAGGGCTCAGGGTGCGCTCTTGCACAACGCGCGCAAACACACGCTCGTTCTGCTCCGACCATCTGAAGTAGGGAGCCCTCTTCTTCGGCTGCTGCGGCGGCTGCACGGCGGCGGCGGCGGGCACAGCCACGCTGGTGGCGTTCGTGACGGTCGCGGCGGCATTGGCGACGGGCGCGGAAAGCGCCGCCACCGCCGTCGCCGCCTCTGCCGCCTCCCGCGGGCGCTTCTGGCCGCCGGCGGCGGCGGCGGGGTCGGCGGCGGCGGCGGCGGCGGCGGCGGCGGCGGCGGGATCGGCGGCGGCGGCGGCGGCGGCGGCGGCGGCGGCGGCCATGGTGGCGGAGGTGGAGGCGGCGGCGGCGGCGGCAGCGGCGGCGGCAGCGGCGATGCGTCAAGCGGTCCTTGAGTCGGCATTAGGCGCAATGCAACA
>NW_005194951.1:456176-462358 GCF_000372725.1 Emiliania huxleyi CCMP1516
CCCCGCCGCCGCGCGGATGTCGGCCTTGCTCGCGCCCGCCGCTGCGGCGCTGCTGCGCGCCGCCTCGATCGCCGCCGCCCGCAGCTGCGGCTTGAAGGTGGAGCGCTCCGCGGCGGGGTGATGCTGCCGGAGCTGCGCCTCGAGCGCCCGCACCGCGGCGGCGGCGGCGGTGACGAGGGCGGGGTGCTCGCGGCGCACGCGCTGCCGCGCAGCCCTCGCTTTGGCGGCCGCGCAGCCCGCCCGCACATCACCACGGGTGAGGTGCCGGCAAAGGGAGAGGGAGGCGGACAGGTACGCTCCGATCGGCGCGCGGAGCTGCGGCGCGCTGCCGAGCTCCTCCCGCAGCGGCTTCAGCCGCCGGTCGAATTCGGCGGTCGTCAGCGAGGCGCGCTGGCCCGCCAGCTCCCTCAGGCGGGCCAGTGCTGCCGTCGGAGCGGCGGTCCCGAGCGCAGACGCCGCTGCGGTGAGGGCGCTCAGTGCTTCGGAGGCGTGTGCGACGTAATCGCGGAGCGGGCGCGAGGGCTCCGGCAGCGGCACGTGCAGCAGCCCGCCGGCTCGGTCGCGCGCGGCGTCGGCGGGCGGATCGGCGAGGGTGTACGGCACGCCGATGGCGTCGGCCATCGGCGGGCTCCACGCCCGCAGCGAGACCCACACTCGCTCCCCCTCGTCGCAGATCTCGAACGAGCGAACGCCCGGTGCGAAGAGGGTCAGCGGCCCCTCCTCTCGGATCTCTGCGCACCAGCGCTCCGCACGCTGCTGTGAGACAGCGAGCATTTCGTCGAGTAGGTGCGGCATCGCGTGGATGGCGTCTGGCGCAGCGACGCCGGGGTCGCTGCCGCGCACCACCTCCAGCACAACAGCGGCGAGGCTTTGCTGCGAGTTGAAGGCGCGCCTATAGGCGTCGCCGTTTGCTGCCTGTCGGCAGCGTTAGGGTGTGTGGGGAGGGGCGGTGTGGGCGAGTAGGTGCGGCGCCGCTTCCAGCGCCCGTCGAGGTCGAGGAGCCAGAAAACGGCGGCACCTGCGAGGGACGGCGGGACAAGACCGCCTCGGTGACACTAGTGCGTTAGTAGTAGAGAGTTGTGCATGTGTGTCGAGCGGCGAGTCACAAGTCTCTTATTGATTTGCGAGTCTAGTTTTGCGTGGGCGGCCGGAGTCACTACACTCACCGGAGAACCACGCGTTGAGCGCGCCGCCCGCCACAAACAGGCTCCCCATCTTTTCGATGCGCTCGAGGTTGTTGTTCCACACATACCACGCGTAGCGATCGCGCTGCTCCGACGTTGGCGCGTGCGGAGCGGTCTGAGCGGTGAGCGCAAACTCGGCGCCGTAGTAGCAAGGGATCATCGATCGCACAAGCTCCACAAGCCACAGGGGCCAGGCCAGCACGCGGAGGCGCGCCCCGCACCAGATGAGAGCGCGCAGAAAGTTGGCCTGCGTGCGGGGCGGAAGGCAGCGGGTTCTAGTAGAGGTGTCCCGTCTGAGACGCGTCGAATTTGTACGCCGGTGCAGGGAGGCCGTGCGCGCGCCTCGGTGCACTCGTCGAAGCGGGGATCACTCTTGATAGCGACAAGCAGCTGGAAGAATCCGGCGCGGGCCAGCATGGCCCGCACGAGCTGCATCGACAGCAGGACAGCGAGGGCGGAGCAGCCGAGCGCGGCCTCCCTGTGCGATGAGCAGAGAACGCGCTTGAGCCACCCAACGCCGCTGACGTCAGCAACGAAGAGCAGTGTCAGGATTGAGCAGAGGCACACCATGACCGTCAGAAGCACAGCGCCGTCCTGGACGCTCTCTGCCAGCCGCCACATCTCCAGCATCTCGCTCGCGTCCGTGGTGACATCGGACGCGTCCCCATGCTTCTCTGCCCGAAGCCGCGCCCGCTGGCTGCGAATCACCTGCGTCAGCGCGGCGTCCTCGCCCTCCCCTGCTGGGATGCCCTCGCACAGCTCCGAAAAATTCTCGCGCAGCGCCCGCTTCCCGTCCTCTGTCAGCGCGACTCCCTCCTCGAAGTCGCCGCCCGCACCCTCCTCATCGTCGTCGCCCTGCTCGCTGTCCGAGCCATCGTCGCTCGTATCGCCCTGCTCGCTTCCCGCCTCAGAGAGCTCGTCGAAGGTGGCGCCGGCAGCAGCAAGCCCGCCCGCAGCGAGGTTGGCCAGGCCCGCCGGCGGCAGCGCCGGCACGGCAGCAGCAGCCTGCGGCAGCGGCGGCGCGGCAGCAGCAGCCGGTTTAGCCGCCGCGCCCGCGCTGTCGCCCGTCGAGAGCGGTGGAGCCGGCAGCTCTGTGCCAACGTCGGCGTGTGCGGCATCGGCCATGGCCGCACCCGGTTGGCTGGCCTCTGTAACCAGCAGCATCACAGGCATCGCCGCCGCCGCCGCGCGGGACGGCATGGCATCCGCGCCTCTCGCCACCTTGAGCGTCGTTTCAGGCTGCTTGGCGGCGGCGGCGGGCGACATACTGACACGGCCGCGCTTTTTTGCAGGCATGACGCAGCCGTTTTGCGACGCAGATCGGCGAGGCCTGTGGAATTTTTGGCGCGCCGTCTTGATCAATGAAAAAAGAAAAGCATGGAATCGTATTCTCTCCCCTCTCACTCGTGTCCCTTAGACTGGGAGACTCATGCCGAAAAGAGAATTTTACAACAAAACTCCTCCCTCGCAAAAAAAATAGGTGCCTCGGTTCGGCCGAATCTGAAAACAAGAAGATTAGTTTTTTTAGTGGGGATCTGGCCAGCGGAGCGCCCAAGGCGAAGCCCCATGGGGGTGGAGCGGCAAGGCCGCTTCCGAGATCTGCTGGCGGCCAACGAGGAGTACTCGGGCCGGGGCCGGGCTTTCATCGACGAAGTGAGGGAGTGGCCAGCGGTGGCGAGAGCAATGACGACGCTGGCTCTCCCCTCGACTCGGGTGTCCAGAGAGGCGGTGCAGGCCGCTCGACAGACGGCAATCGAGGCCGTGCGGGTGAGGGGGACCGAGGACCGAGTGAGGACCCGGGCGATCGACGAGGCAGCGTCCCTACTAGTGAAGCTGATAGGGGTAGAGGCCGAGATCGACCTCCAGCCGCGCCGTCGAGAGGTGATGCAGGCTTGTCCTCTCCGGATCGGCCGAATCTTCAAAAAGAATTTAAACGCAAGAACTCTCTCTCTCAAAGTGCCAAACTGACCAAAAGTCCACCGTTGGGCGTCGAATGCGACGTCGCGCCCGAATCCGGCGTGGCTAGAAACGATCCTCCGGCAGCTGGGGGGCCTGTCCCAAAGTTGAAATCTCGGCTTTACCAATACCTCAACCAGAAGATTAAAAAAGAAAAAACAACCGGTGCGCGACACTAGACCGCGTCTCGAGCTTTGCGTTGGACGCTCTGCGGTGGGACGTGATGACGATCGCCGTGCAAAGAATTTGATGTTGCGCGACTCTCAAGCACCGCGACTCCTCTCATCTGAGGGTTCGATCCGCAGAAGGGGGGCGCAAGCTTCCCGCAATCTGGCAACGGATCCGCGCAGAGCAGACGGAAACGGCTGACAAAGGGCCTCAGACCTGGTGGTCAGGGTGCTGTGAAGTCGAGGAAGTCGACGGCAATCATGATGTTCTGCATCGTGGCCGGGGCCTCAGCTCTCCTGCAGCAGGCTACGCCAAGCCTCGCGGCATCTGTGGCCACGCCAGCTCTCACACAGCGAGCGGCGACGCCGGCGATGGGCCTTCTCGGCCGCGTCGCCGGCCGCCTGCGTCCCAAGCGAAAGCTCAACATTCCCGTCATCGAGGTTGGCTCCGTGCTCCCCGCCGTCGAAGTGGAGGTGGTCCCTCCGAACGCAACGACGGAAGGTGCCTTTCTCAGCTGCATGTTTTGCACACCAAGCTCATCGCACACCAAGCACCAGACCTTGCGGCTAGGACTCGCCGAGAGCGTCTCGCTCAACATCGCGGAAGCTCTTGGAGAAGGCAAGTCGTTCCTGATCGGCATGCCCGGAGAGCCGATACGCCGCTGCCGCTGCCTCTGCCTCTCAGTCGGCCCGCGTCCTCACTCGCCAGCCTGACCGCACGTAGGTGCCTTCACTCCGACGTGCACCGACCTCCACCTCCCTGGGCTGATCCAGTCGGCAAAGACCCTGGGCGAGTACGGCGTCTCCAACATTGCGGTGGTGACCACCAACGACCGCTGGGTCATCAGCGCGTGGCGCGACTCGCTGCGCGACTGCGTCGGATTCGGCGACTCGAGCCTCCCTCCCCTCTGCAAGCGGACGGAACCTTCTCTGAACCTTCTCACAACCTTCCCCGTAGGAGAGTCGAGCCTCGCTCCCCTCTGCAGGCGGCCGGTACCTTCTCTGAAGCTTCTCCGAGCCTTCCCCGTAGGAGACTCGAGCCTCACCTACCTCGCGGACGGCGACGGCGACCTGGTCAAGGCGCTCGGACTCGTCGAGGACATGGGCTTCGGCGTCGGGCTGCGCTCGAAGCGGTTCGCGCTGATGGTCGAGGACGGCGTCGTGACGTGCGAAAGCCCGTCTCTGCATGAGAGCGCCCTCTCCCCCCTCCTCTCACCGTCCGCGGACCCTGCCGCAGGCGCGTCGAGGTGGACGAGGGGATGGACGAGCTCCGCACGACCGGCGCCGAGCTTGCTCCAGATCGCAAAGCCTAATTAACTGTTAATTATTAATTACTATTAATGAAGGCGCCGCCAGCTTGCTCCAGATCGCAAAGCCGCCCGAGGTTGAGGCCGAGGAGGCTTCCGAGATGGACCGGAAGACGGTCCTCGGCGGAGCGGCCGTCGCCCTCCTCACCGCCGTCGCCTTCTTCAGCCCCGGCTCGTCCCTCGGCACCGCCCTGCCCCCTGCTGGAGCCTTGCCGCGACCCTTCCAGGAACCTTCCCCATAGGCTCGTCGCCAGGCACCACTTGGGCCTCGCGCCCGAGGGGCCGCGAGGCGGCGCCTCCTCCGCTCGCTCGCTCGCGCGGCGCGAAGCCGGAGGAGGAGGCGAGCGAACCTTCTATGAGCCACCCGAACCTTCTAGGCGATCGCCCGTGTTGTAGGCTCGAAGCCGGACAAGGAGGCGAGCGAGATGGTGGCGAGCAAGGCGGCGGTGCGGGCCAAGCTCGACGCGGCGGCCGAGACGGCGGCGAAGCGCGTGCGGGCGGACGAGCTCTAATTAGCTCTTAATTAGCTCTTAATTAACTCTTAATTAGGCGGCGAAGCGCGTGCGGGCGGACGAGCTCAAGCGGGCGACGGCCTCCTAGGCACAGCGCCGCTCTCCAAAGGGACCGGCGGCCTTCTGTGGCGACATCCCGCTCCCCAGGCGGCGCTCCCGCAGCGGCTGCTTGCGGAGAAGAGGCCGGCGATCCATGGGCATGTCTTGAGCGCTCCCATGCACGAGCGTGCGCTCGCCGTTTATCCGCGGCGGCGCGTGCTCCAAAGCGCCGCAGCACACGGGGAAGTGTGCCCGCAGGAAAGTTCCTTCATGATCGAGTGAGCTGATGAGCGTGTGCGCTAGAGCTTGAGCTCACCTTGCGCCGCCACGCGTGTACATGCTATGTCGGGGCTTGACGCGTGCCCCACCGCGGCAGTCCCGCTGCCGGAGTCGTCTGCAGAAAGATCGTGCGTGAGAGTTCTCTGCCGGTCGTGTGTGCGTGTTGACGATTATTTTGCGAGAGGGGGGTGGGGTTGCGTCGGTGCGCGGTCGAAGGCGGACGAAGCTAGTGTGGCGGCTGGCGCTCCCCGAGACCCCCTGGAGGCTGGGGAGACCCCCATTGTAGATAGGCTGGCGTGTACTCTCTTTCCGCACACCACAGTCCACACACCAGTCACCACTGGGGAAGTTTCGAAGAACACATACACCTACATGTGATTGTGGAGACAGAGACGGAGACTCACGGAGCAGACGCTCTCACTCAGTACGGGATGCACTCCGACATGTAGAGCTCGCGCAGCGTCCCTCTCAGCTGCAGCAGCGTGCGGCGCGCGTCGCGGAACGCGGCGGGCTCGAGCTCCTCCAGCACGAGGAGGCTTCTCGACGCGACGCTGAGCAGGGCGGAGAGCGCCTCTCCCTTGGACGCGGGCGGCGGCGGGTCGGTGACGCGCGTGGCGGTGATTGCGTGCGAGATCTCGAGCAGCTGCGCGTTAAAGTCGAGGTCGAGCCGCGGGGCCCACCGCTCGAGCTCCTCCTGGAGAGAAGGGAGAGGGGGGGAGGGGGGGTGGGTGGGTGGGG